>NC_092647.1:43284640-43336895 GCF_039555335.1 Amphiura filiformis | reverse complement strand
TCACACATGTTGACAACTTCAACCTGGGTGAAGTGAACCAATCCTCCTATAAGAGGTCTCACAGTACTGAAACTGCCCTTTTAAAGGTAAAAACTACATCCTCCAGGCAGTACGTGGACCATGGTAAAGTTGTCTTCCTGGTGCTGCTTGACATGTCAGCAGCCTTTGATACAGTGGATCACCGTATCTTGTTGAATAGACTCAAATCTGATTTTGATATCAATGGCACAGTCCATTCCTAGCATAGGTCATATTTCAATCAACGCAGGGTATTCCGTAAAACTATTAGTATCGGCTGCCTTACCAGAGGTCTATACTTTGAATAAACAAATTCAAAGTATAGGCCTCTGGTAAGGCATCCGTTACTACTAGTTTTACAGCATACCCTCACCTACGATCATTGGGTGTACCGATCATCAGACGGATAATTTGTCATGGTTTCAACTTAACAGAAATGCATATACATGTATATATATTCTGTGGTGTCAGAACCATGACAAAAGCCACTTCCAGCACAGTCTCTACTCCAAAAGTAGTCGAAAGTGCTCAACCATTATAAATAGTGGGGGCGTAATATAACAAGTGACTAACTTTGGAATGGATTCTTTGTTGAGTGTGGTGCCTTTATTTCAATTTCAGCGGAATGGATTCTTTGTTGAGTGTGGTGCCTTCGACGGAGAAGGAAGGTCAAACTCGTTGTTCTTTGAACGTGAACTAGGCTGGCAAGGACTTTTAATTGAGGCTGACCCTGCTAATTACTACGAACTACTCAGACGAAACCGAAAGTCGCATCACGTCAACGCCTGTCTCAGCGTTGTGTCATATCCAACCAAGGTACTATTACATCATGAATATAATATACAAAACAAATTATGTTTAATCCTTGCCCTTTTGAATGCAGATGATTTTTTTTCAAAGGGTGAATATACTGAGAAGTGAGAACGTTAGTCCATCAATGCCTATTGTTATACAAGGCTCACTCGTTCATTTAATTAGGCACTGGAACCGATTGAATTCGGTGTTGAAATAAGCCAAATTTAGAGCTACACCTTTTCGTTAAACTATATTTTCTCGATCAAATGAAAAGAAATAATTTTCAATCTTTCAGTAAATATCAGCAGAAAACCACAATGCATGGTACTGTATTTAAAAAAAAATCATTGTGTAAAACTTAGGCATGCAATTTAGTCTTCTAGGTAAGATTTTCAATTTTGACAGGCCTTAACTTCGCCCATGAACTTTTTTTTTGGTATTAACTTTTTAGCTTTTCAAAGTAATATAGTTCGCTTATGAAAGATTTATTTATCCCAACTTTCTAAAGCACATCACATCGTTCTATATATCATTGTTTTGCTTTCAAACAAAACATCATGTACAACCAAATTTTAGGCTTAAACAGCTAAATGTGATATCATGCTAATGTATACAGATGCTTTTGAGTCATTCTCAACTTTGATTCCCCTCTTTTAAAAAGAGTTGGATATTTTCACACGACGGTGGCCGACATTATTCAATGTGGCAACAGCCAATAGCGTAAACAAAACAGACAATATGACGGCAACACTGCCTGGACCGTTTGACGCAATTATTTGTCCCTGCGCCAAGGTGCGTTTTTAGCTCTATTGGCCCCGTTACAGAAAAAAAAAAAATGCACAAAAATATATTTCCCAGTGCAATGTACATTTTCACATGAAAATAAATAATTTTAGATTCAAAGAAAAAAAGTAGAAGAAAATTTAATCATCGCCGGGGTGGGAATCGATCAAGGGATACCTTGCGTGGCAGGCGAGATTCTTACCACTACACAACGTAATCGCATTGGTTTTGAAAGGGAAATTTTCAGTATATATAACATATCGTGCGTTATTCATACAAAAATTTAAAAAAACAGTACTTACAATGAGGTTCACTGTCGAACCTCAACGGATTTAGACTGATAAAATAGTGCTTGATAACATACATACACTTTTGGAATTATTTGAGACATTTTCGTGTTTACGTGTTAAACCAATGACGACGTCAAAATTCAGTCGATCTTGGTCGCCCCCCTGGATATTTTGGCAGTTGCAAGTATAAAATGTTGAAATCAAAGCGGGTATTCTTAAAACCTTTAACCCTAGAACTGCGAAGGGGAGGGGGAGGGTTGTACCAACCGGATTTTTTTTTTTTTATCCGTTATAAAAAGACGTGTTCTTTTACGCCCAAACGACCTAAGCTAATCATAGATCCATCCTATGTGCTCATTTTAGCTGTAAATCTTTTACTCCAGCACCTCGCCCGGGGTAAGACCGGCCTTAAAAGATGGCCATAGGAAGCCCACCATTGGTTTCCAGAGTAAAATCAATGATGATTTTCATTTCGCTCTTGTAAAATTATTCAAAGAGCTACTGACTTCTTACTTGTCAGTTAGGTTGAAATAGTCATTTCCTTTCAAATTTAGGAGAACATTCGGTGAAAATCGCATTTTGTAGAATTTTTAGCCCATAACCTTTTTTGCCTATACTTTTTGTACATAGCCAGAATTTCTCAAATTTGCCTGGGCGCCTTCACTTTATGACGTCATAGCATTATTATGTGGGGAATGTTTGTACTTATTTTGGTATCACTATAATAGAGGGACCCATAGCTATACATTGGTACCAAATATAACGGTATGACGTTTATAATTGAAAATTAGTGGGTTGCAACAAACCTCTCCCCAGCAGTTCGTAGTTCGTGTTACAAAAAATGACCGTGGCTCCTTTCCCGCTTGGAGTAGTTACTTATCCAGACACCTCTAAATTTGTCTACGATATTTTTGCGTAAGTTAGTTATTCATAATAAGTAAAAAATCATTGAGTTTATGGACTTAATTTATTGTTATAATGAAATTAGTTGCATATTCGGATAAAATTAAATAAAAAACTTCATAACAATACCGCGTGAAATTAACTTCATTGCAATACGCGACATAAATCAGTAAATTGCAACATTGATGAACTTCATCGAATGTTGTTGTCATTTTCTGATACTGTTATTTTTTTTCGTCTTGCCAAAATACCACCATCCAATTTTATGTAACCAACCAAAATCTTGCCCATGTTTCTAATCATATACAAATTCACGTTCGCACCAGTTTTATTTATGTTACTTTTTATCTCAATTCATGACAAAATTTTGTGTTTATGTGCTTATATCATATTCCTTGCAAAGCTACAATTTTTTGTGAACATATATGGAATGTTGAGCCTTTCTTAGATTATTTATAAAATTATAGCTATTAGGGTCGTGAAGAATTTTTGGAAGCTTTTAAAACTTTATTGATCAAATTTGAATTATCGTTGTGTGCGTATTCACGTACAGTTTAATAATAGCTTGAATGGCCCTCAACTGCCAGCTTCGTAGTTCGTGTTACAAAATATGGCTGGAGAATAAGTTAGTTATTCATAATAAGTATAAAAAAAATCATTTATGGACAATTGATTGGTAAGAAATAATATTGTCCAGAAAAATTAAACTGACACGGTAAATCTACATTGTTCATCAAACATTTTATTACATTAAGGGGTTACTACACCTGACTTTTTTTGCATTTTCTCAAAAATAGCGCATTGTTACAAGTAAGATATGTATATTATAGGGCATACAACTACTTGGAAATTCAGCGAACTCAAAGCAAGTAGTTATTGATTTATTGATCAAATATTGGTTTTTCCTCATTTTTGACTGTAACTCCACAACTGTTGTCTGTGCTGAAATAAAATTTCCAGTGCAGTAGTTGTAGTCCTTGCCCTATAAAATACATATCTTACTTCTAATCCCTAATACGCTAAATTTTTGCAAAAAACAAAAAATAGGCAAAAAACAGGGTGAAATGTACTATAATATACGTGTATAATTGAGATCAATTCACATCTAGATGATCTTAATATAGCACAAGATAATAAAATTACAGTGAATAGATTCATCAGGTTTGTACATCAAATCAAATTAGTAATTTTGCTTGCCAAAACCAGTAAGTTTTTACTTATATTTCGTCCATCTCGTCGGAGGACGTCATCAGATGTGAGCATCTGATCCACTTTCAGGAAACTGGCTTCCGGTTGTGAGTAGTCTTACTTACAATCTTCAAAAGTGGCTATGGAGATCAGAAAGAGGGGGACAAAGACCATGAATAGAGAGAGGACACTTATTTCCTAAGTCACGTATTTGACCCACTTTTGAAGACTGGAAGTAAGACTACTCACAACCGGAAGCCAGTTTGGCAAGCAAAATTACTAATTTAATAAAATTACGTTATCATATTTTTAGTCTACTCGGGCTAAATCTTATACGAGCCTTAACTAAGGATTGAGTTCAACACCCATGTCTACAATGTTTGTTACCATGAGGTGTTAGGATAGACCCTCTAGATCACTGATAGGGGTTAGTGGACCCAAATTTTAGGGTACGTTTTTTGCTAGAGGTCACGAAAGGTCAAATAGGAAAAAAAAATTGAAAATGCTTCGATCTTATTGAGAATTATATATGAAATTACTCATCTGATGACAAGGATTAAGAAATTGTATAGTTTATGCAATCTACGACCTATTGTTATTGAGTTATCTTACAAAAACCTCTTTTTTAGGCGAAATGACATGTTTCTGGTTTTACGGTGGTAAAAATGTCAACTTACTCCAACGTACATTGGTGTGCAGCATGTACGAAAGGTTAGCATCGTTATACGTCGGCAGATGCCCATAGGTGCTAGTATGAACTTTCATTCGATATTCTATATGAATACAATTTTAAACCAATATATATGCACCTCAAATCCAACCTTCTACCTTTTGTCAGGCAAATATTAGTCCAAGGTCCCTTAAACGTACTATATTGGTAGACATGAGTGTTGAACTCGACCACTTTTCAAAATCCTTGCTCCTAGATTAGTCCTGGCCCTAGTCACTTGATTTCATAGGGATAGAGACCTAAATGGCCCTTGCAGGTCAAGCAGATTCCGAATTATTATCATTTCATCTGGCTAATATGATGATTATCTCGTTGCTATGGGCGGCCATCTTGAATTTCAGGTGTCCTAGACCTCGGACAACCATGAAACCCCTTTATTCAATCAGAAAGCCTTGATTTAGTTGGGATAGACACCTTAATGACCCTTGTAGGTCAAGCAGATTCCGAATTATTGTCATTTCATCTGGCGAATATGATGATTATGGTTGCTACGGGCGGCCATCTTGGATTTCAGGTGTCCTAGACCTCGGACAACCATGAAACAATCACCCCACCTCAATCACCCCTCTAGGTCAAATAGTTTCAGAGTTATTGTCATTATACCTGGTTCATAAGTACATTTTGGCGGCCATTTTGAAAAACGGCCATATACATAGTTTGCCCGGGTTTGGAATTTTCCACCTAGTAGAATTTGAAAGACCTATGCATACCCTACTCGAATCAACATTCAAACTTTCTTCCTGAAAAATTGTATACGGGTCTGTAGGACAGGGCCAGGACTAGATTGGTTGATCTCCTCTGAACCTATATCTTAGTTTATAGAACACATACTTGTATTTGACACTGACAAAGGTATGTAATCTTTTCAGAAGAAAATTGACACAATTGCTTTTCTATATATTATATGTTTACAGATGCGGTTTAATCAGGCACATAATATGGGCCGCGTATTTAAGGGGAAGAAGAAGAAAATGGGCCAAGTCTAAGCACCTCAAAATAAACACTATTCAGATGCAGTGTTTCCCGCTGTATACACTCATGAAGGCTATGGGAAGGACGAGTATTGATTTCTTCAGTCTGGATGTTGAGGGTTCTGAAATGGACATACTTAAAACAATTCCTTTCGATAAACTAGACATCAAGTCCATCACTGTAGAATTTATACATGGCGGGTCAGAATCGAAACAGCATTTGCAAACTTTTTTTGAGAACAAAGGATATACAAAAATAGGAGAAGTTATTGATGATAAAACTGGCCTGGCTAACGATATGTTGTTTGCTAAAAGTGATTTGGTTGAAGGTGATGATTGACCTTGGAAGTTTATTGCGTCTACAGAAGAAAGGGTTATGCTGTGTCTCTCCGTCTTCGTTCATGTTGTGTTAAGGGATCTGGAATGAACGTTTTGATCGTTTCGACAGTATTGTTTGTGGGACATGAGAGCACATCAGACATATCAAATTGCATTCTGAATACGAAGAATGTCTTTCTGATATCAAATAATTGTTATTTTTTGAAATTCACGATATAATACAAATTTTATGACAAATTATTAAAATTTGATATTTTTCACGTTTTTGATATATAACAGTCCTCGAAGTAAATTTTATAAATCTAATGATATATTCTTAAAATGTATGTAGCTGGGAGGAAAACCCAACGATCAATTAAAAATGTTGACCTTTCATACTGAAGATATGGATTTTTTCCTAAAAACACCTAATTTTTTTGGGTGTTTTGGGAAAAAAAATCCATATCTTCAATACGAAAGGTCAAAATTTTCAATTGATCGTCGGCTTTTCATCCCACCTACATACATTTTAAATACAAATCATCAGATTTATAAAGTTTACTTCGAGTACTATTAAATATCAAAAATATCAATTTTAATCATTTGCCATAAAATATGTATTACATTGCGAATTTCAAAAAATCAAAATTATTTGATATCAGAAGGACATTCTTCATATTCAGAATGCAATTCATATGTCTGATGTGCTCTAATACAATTCTAATCCCAGTTGAACAAATTCCATCTCTCCTCAGTTAACATCGCTGGTGTGAATGTCCCAGTGCAGGTGAACGCAGTTAGAAATCTTGGTATGATGTTTGACTGCAATGTGAGCATGTCTGCTCAAGTGACCAAGATTGTAAAATCAGCAAATTTTCATCTCAGAAACATTGGTCGTGCTCGCAAGATGCTCACAACTGAATCGACCAAAATGGCTGTCCACTCTCTTGTAACATCGAGAATTGACTATTGTAATAGTTTGCTGGTTGGCATAAGTGCTTCGCTCCTGAAACGGCTAGTTAACATCCAACGTACCTCAGCACGTATTGTAACTAGGAAGCGAAAATATGACTCAATTTCCAAAGACCTTGTTGAGTTGCACTGGTTGCCAATTAAACAGCGCGTTGACTTTAAAATACTTGTCATCGTCTACAAATGCCTTCATCAAACAGCACCGGAGTACCTTTCAGATTTGCTTCATGTTTCAACATCTCATCGTCGTCTTCGTTCAACTGCCTCTTTCATACTCACTGAGCACAAGACCAAGAATTCAACCTTCGCAGACAGATCATTTTCATGTTATGGACCAAAACTATGGAATGCATTACCAGAACATATTAAAACCGCCTCTTCAATTGACATTTTCAAGAAACTGCTCAAACACCATCTGTTCAATATTGCTTTCAATCAGTAACTGTATTCATTTTGCTTGATTTTGGACTGTATCTGATGTTATGATGTTTTATGTATTATATTATTATTGTTTTCATCCATTGTTTATGTTTTCATGCGCCTTAGTGCAAATTCTTTTGGTATAAAAAGAGATATTAAATTTCAAGTAGTAGTAGTAGTAATAAATACTGTCCAAACGTTCATACCCCCATCCCTTAAGGTGTATGGTTATTTTGAAAAAGGCGCTATAACTGACAATGGCGCAGATAGCATTCTCTCTCCTTACACGTGCTATTAGCGCAATTTTGTCATTACTTTATACATAATATGTTAGCACCGCTATTTTCATGAGTGTGCTATGCAATTAATTGGCAGTGTTACTTTTGTTGAGGACTTGGCTTTATATGTTATTAGCGCAATTATGCTATTTTTGAATTCTCCTTGTATACTTGGATGGGTGCTATTAGCGCTATTGTGCTATTCTTAAAATGGTTTAGGCCTTATAGCGCGTTAATATTAGCGCAACAATGCTATTTTGAATTCTCCCAATACACCTAGAGCGCAATTGTGTTATTCTTAAAATTTAATTATATGTTATTTTTAAAAACGTTTTTATTTATTCCAAACACCAAAAATATAACCTGTTTAAAACGTTATAAACACGTTTTGGATTAGCTGGGACGGTGCTACCTGAAATAAAATTGCACTTTTAGCGCATTACTGACAATTATTTCTGGTATATTATTTTTTGTTCTCTGCAACGATATTGTGCCATTTGCTAATTTCCTTTCTATTTCTTTCTTTTCACTCAAGTTTCTGAGCACTACCTGCCGATCTAACACTGCCTCTGTTTGGTCAATTACATGATATCTTCACTGTAATCACCAATCAGAATGGAGCTTACAAATTATTTTTGTGTGATGAAATTATTCTAACAATGTTGCTGATTGGTCAAATTGATAATGAAAACTTCTTTTTGACCAATCGGCAGGTAGTTCTCATGGGGTTCCACCGAAGATGCCAAACTGGACGCTACTTAAAAACGAACGTTTTTTAAAAACGAGCGTTTTTGGATTGTCTCTTGAATGAATAGAACTTGTTAGGAACGTACTTATTGCCTTCTTCTTCCAACTGGTCGTCGTTTTCTTTCCGGTCTGTTAATTCCTGTACATCTATGTGGTATCGGAGAAACGCCATGCATGCGTCTTTGCCTTGCTGTATAAATACAAAACGAAACTGAATTGTTGACAGAAAAGATAACTAAAAGTACTGTGGTCCTGTGACCACACAGACAGTCGTTTAAACATTTGACCCCAAAGATAGACATGCAAATTTGTGACCAACCCATAAGGTACTGGATAATGTCACCGAGTTTGATCCTCGTACTCAATGTCCAGAATATGCAATTCTAACATTTGATCCCTGATGACCTTTGACCTGACCCTGCAAAATGTTCTAAAATGCTCCTCTGTTCATGAGGTTTGTTGTCACCGAGTTTGAGCCATGTACCCGTACAGATGTCCAGATAATGCAATTCTAAGATTTGACCCCAGATGACCTTTGACATGACCCCTGCAAAATGTTCCCCTGGTCATGAGGTTTGTTGTCATCGGGTTTGAACCCTCTACCCCTTACAAATGTCCAGATTATGCAATTCTAAGATTGGACCCAGATGACCTTTGACCTGACACCTGCATCATGTCCCATAATGTTCCCCTGGTCATCAGGCTTGTCCTCTCTCCCTATTTGGGAGATTATCCAAAGAAAACGATACACAATTCAAATGATAGGAATTGCATTTTATGCTAAAGATTTTCTGCCCATCTGTTTATTTGCTATTACAAACCTGCAGTAAGAATTCTATGTCTCCAGGTTCCATGTCAAAATCAAGAGTGTCTAAATATCTGGTGTTGATTCCTATTGTTCGGTGGAGGTCACTGCCCTGTCACGTGGGGATAATGTAGAATACAATCATATCAAGAATATTCTTAATTTGTAGTTGTAGTTATTCCCCCTTCATTTGACCTTGGCAGATCCGGGCAAAAGTTTCGAAAATTCCAATCAGTCAAATAGGGCCTGACATTACCAAAAATTGTGCACAGCACCTCGCTGCATAAACCGAGGTTGGGTACGGTTAGTAACATACATTATGTGGCTTCGGGTGGATACACGCTTGAAGCAAGACTAAGATTGCATTAAAACCTCACCAACATAGTCCTCAAGTCATACGGATCCAGGATAAGTATAGTTTGACCTATATGTGTATTTTTTATGTTTATTTTCTAACGATGTGCGTTGACGGAAAGACAATTATATGTGTTGTCAAATGTCTTGTGGAAATATATTATCGATTTTACAGTACGTCATCAAACATTCATTAGAAGTTAAGGGCTTGGATAGCAACGTTTGCACAGTATTTTTGAGAATACATTAGACGTATGTACGAGGAATGTCCTTTTATGAGCTCCTGATATCAAATAATTTGGATATTTTGAAATTAGCGATATAACACAACGTTTATGGCAAATTATGAAGAATTGATATTCTTGACATTTAACAGTAAAATTTATAAATCTGATGATAAAGTTAATCTAATATATAAATCTAATTAAATGTCAAGAATATCAATTTTTAACAATTTGCCATAAAATTTGTATTATACCGCGAATTAAAAAAAAAATCAAAATTATTTGATATTAGAAGGACATTCTTCGTATTCAGAATGTAATTCGATATGTCTGGTGTGCTCTCAGTTCCCGCAAAAATACTGTGCAAAGGTGGGTAACCGATCCCTTAAACATTACTGGAAATAGAATGGAAACAGATTAAACTAGACTTAGCTGTGATCTAAGACCACGAACACAGCCGTGTTGTGACCCCTTAATGACCTTTGACCCCAAAATATATGAAAACCTCATAGACATTGGCTAATGTCAATGTATGAGTGCACGTGACATTACTTTGTCATGTTATTTGTGGCAGAAGGGGCATTTTGAAGGTTTTTGTCTCAGACCGGAAGTGACCCCTTAATGACCTTTTACCCCAAATAAAAAATACGATACATACATTGGGTAAACACAATTCATCTGTGAACATACCATCACTCTCCTATGTTTTTCTAAGCTAATAACATGTTTTGAAGGTATTTCGATTTATACCGGAAGTGACCCCTTAATGACCTTTGACCCCAAATCTGTGTACACCACATTGACACTGGGTAATAACAATGTATGTGTGTAAGTGGTGTCACTGTCCCACGTCATTTGTGGGAGAAGATGCATTTGAAAGGTATTTCGTTTTATACCGGAAGTGACCCTTTAATGACCTTTGACCCCAAATCTGTGTACACCATATAGACACTGGGTAATTAAAATACATGTGTGCAAGTGGCGTCACTGTCGTACGTAATTTGTAGGAGAAGATGCGTTTTGAGTTGAAATGCACGTTTTGACCCCTATGACCCCTGCGTGCCTTTGACCCCACAAGTTTCATGTGACCTGTAGGGGCACGGTCAATGACCATTGTGACCAAGTTAGGTCAAAATCGATGTAAGCATGTGAGTGCTAGAGCAAATGCAATGGTTGACAGAAAGAAGAAAGAAAGAAGAAAGAAAGAAGAAAGAAAGACTAGACTTAGCTGTGGTCTAAGACCACGAACACAGCTGTGTTGTGACCTCTTAATGACCTTTGACCCCAAAGTATATGAAAACCCCATAGGCATTGGCTAATGTCAATGTATGCGTGCACGTGGCATTATTTTGCCAGGTTATTTGTGGCAGAAGGGGCATTTTGAAAGTTTTTCGTCTCAGACCGGAAGTGGCCCCTTAATGACCTTTGACCCCAAATCTGTGTACACCCCATAAACACTGGGTAATAACAATGCATGTGTGTAAGTGGCATCACTGTCCTGAGTAATTTGTGGGAGAAGATGCATTTTAAAGGTATTTCGTTTTATACCGGAAATGACCCCTTAATGACCTTTGACCCTAAATTAAAAAAATATCATATATACATTGGTTAAACACAATTCATGTGTGAACATACCATTACTCTCCTATGTTTTTCTTAGCTAATAAATTTTTTTGAAGATATTTCAATTTATACCGGAAGTGGCCCTTAATGACCTTTGACCCCAAATCTGTGTACACCCCATAGACACTGGGTAATAACAATGCATGTGTGCAAGTGGCATCTCTGTCCCACATAATTTGTGGAAGAAGATGCATTTTAAAGGTATTTCTTTTTATACCGGAAGTGACCCTTAATGAGCTTTGACCCCAATTAAAAAATACCACATATACATTGGGTAACTGCAGATCATATGTGCACATACCGTTACTGCGCTATGTTTTACTTAGCTAATACAAATTTGTGAAGGTTTTTCGTTTTATACCGGAAGTGACCCCTTAATGACCTTTGACCCCAAATCTGTGTACACCATATAGACACTGGTTAATAACAATGCATGTGTGCAAGTGGTGTCACTGTCGTACGTAATCTGTAGGAGAAGATGCATTTTAGTTGAAATCACGTTCTTGACCCCTATGACCCCTGCGTGACCTTTGACCCCACAAGTTTCATGTGACGTGTAGGGGCACGGTCAATGATCATTGTGACCAAGTTAGGTCAAAATGCATGTGAGTGCTAGAGCAAATGTAATGGTTGACAGAAAGAAGAAAGAAAGAAACTAGACTTAGCTGTGGTCTAAGACCACGAACACAGCCGTGGTGTTACCCCTTAATGACATTTGACCACAAAATATATGAAAACCCCATAGACATTGGCTAATGTCAATGTATGTGTGTACGTGGCATCACTTTGCCATGGTATTTGTGGCAGAAGGGGCATTTTGAAAGTGTTTTTGTCTCAAACCGGAAATGACCCCTTAATGACCTATGACCCCAAATAAAAAAAATACCATATATACATTGGTAAAACACAATTCATGTTTGAACATACCATTACTCTCCTATGTTTTTCTTAGCTAATAAAATTTTTTGAAAATATTTCGATTTATACCGGAAGTGACCCCTTAATGACCTTTGACCCCAAATATGTGTACACCACATTGACACTGGGTAATAACAATGCATGTGTGCAAGTGGTGTCACTGTCCTACGTAATTTGTGGGAGAAGATGCATTTTAAAGGTATTTCGTTTTATACCGGAAGCGACCCTTAATGACATTTGACCCCAAATAATAAAATACCACATATACATTGGATAACTGCAACTCATATGTGAACATACCGTTATTGTCCTGTTTTCCCTAGATAATAAAATTTTTGAAGGTATTCCGTTTTATACCGGAAGTGACCCCTTAATGACCTTTGACCCCAAATCTGTGTACACCTTATAGACACTGGATAACTACAATGCATGTGTGCAAGTGGCGTCACTGTTCTACGTAATTTGTAGGAGAAGATGCATTTTGAGTCGAAATCACGTTTTGACCCCAATGACCCCTGCGTGACCTTTGACCCCACAAGTTTCATGTGACATGTAGGGGCACGGTCAATGATCATTGTGACCAAGTTAGGTCAAAATCGATGTAAGCATGTGAGTGCTAGAGCAAATGTAATGGTTGACAGAAAGAAGAAAGAAGAAAGAAAGAAAGAAAGAAGAACCTGTAAGAAAAAAGACACGTCACGGCTGTGTAACTAGAGCAACTGTGCCCTTTGCAAGGGCACGAGGTAAGTTAGGCGGATGACTGTGACGATCTGATCAAGCAACAATACTGTGCTGGATAGTATTAATTTTAATAAGACTGTTTCATTAATTGCGGTTTTAATATACCTTGATCGTGGAAAGCTTGCATTTTGAAAACTTGACCTTTGACCTCTGTATGACCCCTTAATGACCTTAAATGAATTTTAAAATAATTAAAACATGTTAAGAATGTCATAAGGATCATTGCATTTAAATTTCAGCTCAATTGAAGCATTTTGAAAACTTGACATTTGACCCTTTATGACCCCTTAATGACCATAAATGCATTTAAATGTTTTCAACATGTTTAGAATGTCTTAAGGATCATTGCATTTAAATTTCAGCTCAATTGGAGCATTTTGAAAAACTTGACCTTTGACCCCTTTATGACCCCTTAATGACCTTAAATGAATTTTTTTAATGTTTAGAATGTCTTAAGGATCATTGCATTTAAATTTCAGCTCAATTGGAGCATTTTGAAAAAACTTGACCTTTGACCCCCTTTATGACCCTTTAATGACCTTCAATAATAAATTCTAAAATGTTTTAAACATGTTTAGAATGTCATAAGGATCATTGCATTTAAATTTCAACTCAATCAGAGCATTTTTGGTTGAAATGACCTTTTTTGACCCCTGTGACCTCTTGGATGACCTCTGACGTTAAACAACCCATAACTTTTGTAGCCAGCTACCCTATACTGGCTTGTGACTGAGTTTGGTCGAAATCCGATCAAGAATGTGGCAGTAGTAGCAAATTGTGAGAAAGAAGAAAGAGGAAAGAAGAAATGGCAAGAAAAAAAAAAGTTAGGCTGCCCGCCTAACTTAAGAACCTGTAAGAAAAAAGACACAGCCGTGACTAACGTCACGGCTGTGTAAAGAAAGAAAGAAGAAAGAATGAAAGAAGAACCTGTGAGAAAAAAGACACAGCCGTGACTAACGTCAACGGCTGTGTAATAACCAACACATGTTGCATCTAATATTCTACGCCCACCATGTCCATTAAAAAGTATGCAGCGTGGCTATTTTTTTTTACCTCAGTGAGGGCTGGTATCAACATCTATCTTTTTGATCCTTTGAAATTAACCTGTTCCTAAATCACCGCCATATGCGGCCCATACACGTTCAAGTTTATTGATCAATATCAAATACAAGAGTGGATACAAAATGTACCATTGAACACGCACAATAGTAGATTTTGTATCCACCTCCTCATAGTGCAATTATGTCCACGGCAAATTCACCGTGACCTTTCCAATCATAAACCCGCTTAGTGAAGATTAAACCGAGATATGCAGTACTAAACCATTATCATTATAGCAATCGATTGTCCAATGCAAATTTATAACCACAATGAGCGATCGAATTTTCCGCTACGGTCGACTAATCCAATCGATAATGACGCTATTGACATGTACGGGTGGAGCTCCACTGAGCTCCCTGTGTTGTGTACATACGTATACGCAACAATAACTGCATGATGTATATATATCTAGGGCCCCCAATATTGATCAATATTTTGATCGTGTATGGGCTGCCTTACCCGCATAAATATTTTCTTCATGTTCAGTAACAAGGTTTCGACAATGGCGTCGAAGTACTCGGACAGGTTTTCTATATTTCTGCTCTCAAATCCTCGAAACGCTTTCCTAAGTTGAATTTCACGTTGCTCTGCAAAACTTACAAGCTCATTCAAAGTGATCTGTGTGACACAAATGTCAACAACAACAACAACAACAACAATAAATATAATGGTAGAGTATGCTACAACGATAATAAAAAATAATTTAAATTAGGCCGGTGAATGAATTCTCCTATATGGGGAATTATGAATTTGTTTTGGAATTGTGGGTTTGCACTAGCCTCGGTCCCAGCCGGTTTGTGTTTTCTTTGTCACTAAACAAACCGTCTGGCGACAACCTCACAATAAGCCATATTCACTCGGTCGGACATCCGGGAACATTGTCCCCTTCATCCCCTTTGCACAAGCGCGCGCATAGCAACCAGCTCGAGAAAGGGGAACTGCACATGCGCTGCACATGCGCACACTAGTTTTACTAGGCTATTTCCCTTTGTGACATCAGCCCGACCAAAGAATGGAAGAGAAATGGTCATTCTCCGGCTGATCACTCTCAACATACAATAGGAAGAGGTATTATAGCTAATGGAAATACAGACGATTCAAGCAGGAGGCAACAGTCAAATAGCTACTCAGGTGCATCACATAGTACACATAACGTTGACAACTTACCTCTAGGTCAAATTCACCTTGTATTATTAGTGTATACCTGGGTAGTCTCTCCTTCTCATTTATTGAGTAAGGCGAAGCTGATGGAGTAAAAACAGTCAAACTGTAGAAGTCATAAGTAGTGTATAAATGCATCTGCGAACCAAAAATCTTATATCTATTTTTAACACTATTATTATTATTATTATTATTATTATTATTATTATTATTTGTTCATATAACTTCGACCATGAACCTCACACTAGCAATTCAATTGTTGCTGAGGCTATTGAGATTCAATCTTCAAATAGATGGTCCGCCATCAAAAAGACCATTCAAAGCATTCTCAAAAACAATCGCACGGACTATTGGAGAGACTATGTTCGTCCCTTATTACAACAAGGGAAAATGCTTGAGGTTATATGTGCTGAACAATCTGATCTTAACTGGCGTTCTATAATTTATGATCTTCCCAAAGGGGTCTTGTCATTTGCTGTCCGCTCCTCCATCGACTTCTTGCCTACCCTTTCCAATCTAAAAACCTGGGGCAAGCGGAGTAATGCTCGGTGTCCGCTCTGCAAAAACAAAGAGACTTTACACCACATTCTCAATAATTGTTCCGAGTCCCTTAAGCAAGGGAGGTATACTTGGAGACACGATTCGATCCTGAACTACATTGTTCAGTGTTTGATCTCCCTGTCTAAAAACGACGATGTGAAGGTTTTTGCGGACATCAAGGGCATGACCTCTTCCGGGTGTACAATACCTCCAAATATTTTGCCTACATCCCAACGCCCGGACATATTTGTGTATAATGAATCTGCCAAAAAGGCTTTGATTGCCGAACTCACTGTTCCTTTTGAACAAAATATAAAAACATCTCATGATCGTAAGCAAAACAAATATGCCGGTCTTCTTTCTGATCTTAACATGGGGGTGTGAAAACAAATCTTGTTTGTTTTGAGGTTGGTTCTCGTGGCCTGTCAGTAAAGATAACGTTTCTCGTGTGCGTTCCATTTTCAAATTTTGCAAAGCTAATTTCACCAAAAAGGTCACCAATGACATTTCTAAACTAGCTTTGTTGGGCTCATACAGCATTTGGAATTGTAGGAAAGAGCCCTTGTGGGATGACCTCAAACACCTCAAATTGAACATTGTTTAATCATGTTTGTTGGCTCTTTTAAATGATTTTTATGCGTTTGTATGTAATTGTTTGTTTTTGCTTCGTTTTCCCTGCATTGGTCCATGCTATTGTTTTGCACTGGCATGTTGGCCATGTCCTGGGTTTTGTGTGTGCTTTTTAACCTTGTTTGTTAATAAAGTAATATGATGACAGTACTGTTATATTCTTTGTTTATTCATCATTATAGTTGATATGATCAAAGTCAGTAAGTAGCAAATGGAAGTCATTAAAAGTTACTTTAAAAGATAAAATCCAAAATATAAATAAATTATTAAATATTTTGCAATTCTCTACTTTGGACGTGGGCGGGAAACAGGAAACTAAGAATCAATAATTGTAAAGGGCCTTATGGGACATAATTGCAATAGCAATTGGGATCCGAGTAGTCATTCTGGTATCTGTCTCTGCCTGCATCAAATTCTACTTCCGTTCAAAATACTTCAATACGTCTTCTGCTCCCAACGCCAAGCACACCATAAAAGACACAACACCTAGTTGAATTAATACAAGTCCAAAATGCCCACTGATTTCATAGATCAATCCTGCAAGGAAATAAATGTAACGTAGACAAAAAAAAACGAGTGGCAAAATTGCAATTCATTTGTAACGTGTATTTTATCACATTTTTATGAATGACCAAGTGTAAGATGCAATCTTATACGCGTAAGATTGCATCTTATACGTGTAAGGTTGCATCTTGTAAGAAGTTGACGAATCACAGAGTAAGAAATCACAAACAACCAATCATCTTACGCGTAGCAAACTTCGACCAATAATATGAAAAGGCGTTTATAGATTTGTAACACCCACGACTTCTTATACGTGTAAGATTTTGAATTTAGTGGTAGTGGACGATACACAATATTATTGGCGGATTACAGATGATAAGTAAAGCTCGTCACCAACATCGTAAACACGGCATTTTCTAAATTTATATGAGTGCTACAATGTCCTCTATTGTATGCCGAAACTCTGTCAGGAATTGTTCCGATTGTTGGACCGTCATTGTCACAGCCCGAATTATCTCACGTTCAGGTTACTTTTTCTCAGTTATCTGGAGTCAAGTTATACTAAATATCAATTAATTTCAAGAGGTAAAAGTAAAATGATCACGTTTGCGAAATATACCGCGGTATATATCGATATAGAAGCTGAGATTATTCGACGCCCGTCGTATGTACTAGTCAAATTGAAATAACGTCCATCCCTAATGGGAAATTCTTAAGCGTGTAAGAAATGCTATGGCGAGATTTCATTGGTCGCAGAAGAATAAGCGTAAGATGATTAGTTGTTTGGGGTTTAAATTCGATTCGTCAATTTAAGCAACCCGCTAGATTCTAAGACGTATAAGATGCGATCCTTACACGTATAAGATGCAATGATTGACTCAATAGGGCATATCCAATGGACTAAACACACACCAGCATCATTGTCCAAAGATAAACGCATCTTAATCATTTTCAAATCAATGCTAACCCCTTTTGCACAGGAAACTATCGTTTCTTATATTTTTTGCTTTGTTACCACTTGAAACAGCATAATTGGCTCCGCAGGGCACACCCAATGAGACCACCCCATGAAAACACAACAACTCCACCTCCCCCCTCCCCCACCCCTGGAGATCTTTGCTTATTGTTGCAATCAATTTTGCTTATTGTTGCGCCACTTTGCGCGCCGTGGCTTCCCGAGTGGCGCGCGGCGCCGTTTAGATTAGATTTTTTTTAAAAAAAAAAAAAACCAAACCCTTTGATCAAACTTCATCCATCAGGAATATATCCAATATTCTATATTTCAACATTTATCAATGCGATTCCCATGTTATCCCTGTAAAGACAGGCTAAAGTAGTACAAAATGTTGCACCAAATGGCGTCATTTGCACCTCAAATTTCAAAAAATCGATAGCTTCAGAGGGGACACACCCCCCCCCACTCCCCGGCGGTGCTAAAGCATTAATTACGTAACGATGAAGGTTTTGGCATCATCGAATGGCTGCCCAGTGCTGTTATTTGTTTACCCTCTATAATAATGATTATTATTTTTTATTCATTCCTTTCTTTTGCTTTCTCTGCACTTATTCTTTCTTATGCCTACACTTTATGGGCCTATCACTCCCTCGATCTCCTTCCCCCTCTGTCCCCTTCTCCCACTCTTCCTTCTTTTTCTTTTTCTCTTCCTCCCCTCCAATCTCGATCACACATCCGCTTCTCCTCTTTTCACCCCTCGACCCCTTCACTCCCTCACTTGCCACTGGCTTTCAAAATTGATATTCATGATATTAAGAAAGCTATTTGACAAAAGTTACCTCTCGCCCAATTGGGCGCTTTCACATGACATTCTTTTGATCACTTATTGACAGTAGCCTGCCTTATAAAGCGTTAAAACGCTGTCAGGTCAGTGACCAATTTAATGACGGTACCTTTTGTCGTGAACAAAAGGTATACAGGGTGTAACAATAAACTTTGTACAATTGCATTTTGACTTCTCAGGAAAAAACTAAAAGTGTTACGGCATAAATGATATATGCAATAGAATCAGTAATATCTTGGCTAAAAGAAGACGTTTGGTTGGTTTCTTTACTAGCTTGGGTTCAAAAGTTATGTCCGATTAATCAAATCGTCCAGAAAACGTGTTGGGCCACTTTTGCCATGTTTGCGTATTATCAAGTTTGAACCGCGTAGATATGCTTATCGTGCATTAAACATCAAAGAACTGGCACAAAAGAAGTATTATTATAAGTGGTGTTTCTTTATATAATTAACATGAACTTAATAATAATAATGATATTTCTTTAAAATCTATAAATGAAGTCATGAAATTTCTTTCAAATTATCTTATAAATAAAATAATTTCTCATATCTCTGAGATATCATTGGTAAAACTGAACAGTTTTTGCATCCAAAGTACAAAACAATAAAAGTTTGAAATTGAGTTCAGCTGCGCTTCTAGCTGTTCTGGGGCGATCACTATTGCAAGCATTTCTGTCAACAAATTCTACATACTTCTCATGCAAATATGTAATTGTATGCCTTGATGGAAGACGTGAGTTTGGAAAATGAGCTATAAACAATCTTATGGTTTCTGCTTGACTCCCGGCTTGACTCCATGTGCTACCGAATGTCACAACCATAGAAATACGCTCTTTCAACGTGAATTTTGGTTGAAGGTGTTGAGCTGCAGCCACGATATCTAGTAAATGAGGTTGTTATGTCAGTGCTTAGTTGTGACTTTCAAAAACTCAAGGATATATTCTATTATGTAATCATTTCTACCAATTCGAATACCCCATTGTTTAAAACTACCAATCATAAGAGAAACGTCCAACTGGTCCATGGTTCAACTCTATTCAGTCACTTTTGTAACACTTAGACCAAAAGTGGCCCAAGCGGTTTTAAGACTAGGTTACATAATTGGCCATATCATCACTTGTATATCACCGATGTTATTGGAACAAAGCTTATCTGGTGGCTAAAGAAATTATCTTGATAGACATATAAATATCAAACCCAAAAATTTGCGGCATACTTGTGTCATTTTATTTTCAAAACTGTACAAATTTTATTGTTACACCCTGTATCTCCATGAATAGCTTGTCGGCAAAGATACAAGATACAAGATACAAGATATTTTATTTTCCCATAATTCACATGAAATCACACAAGTATATATTTTAAAAAACAAAGGCAATATCAAACAAACGAATTATGGAGGGATGACCAGAAGGCCAGTAAGGCCAGAGGAAGTCACCCCCCTTAACAAAGAAATGTTACCATCAAAAGAAGTAAAAACAAAACAAAGCATAACAAACAAACGAGAAACATAATGCTCAAGAATTAATCATATTTTGAGATCAAGTCACGTTTATATATCTTACGGAAATGTTTCAATGAATTTGCCGTTTTTATTGAATTTGGCAATGAATTCCATAATATTGGACCAGCAGTACGAATGGCATGGTCAGTAAATGTTTTGTTGTTCTTCATTAAGTTGAATTTATCTGCGTTTCTCGTTTGGTAATTATGAATATTGGAACGTAGTGTAAAGAAGCCATCAAATACGCCCGGTAATTCATTATTACTGTACTTGTACATAAATACCCCCCAATTCAAGTTTGTAGGTGTCTGCAAGAGTTACAATATTGTATTTGGCAAATAAGGGAGCAGTGTGGCTTTTATAATGACTATTTGCTATTGTCCTCACAGCCCATTTCTGTAATTTCATAATTTTATCCAAGTATGTTTTACACGTATCACCCCAAATCAATATTCCGTAATTTAAATAAGGTAAAACAAGAGTACAATATAGAGAATACAGGATACGATCAGGTACATAAAATTTAAGTTTGTTCATAACTCCAATATTTCGCGAGATGGTTTTTGCTATACAGTTTATATGGTATTTCCACGTCAAACATTCATCAATAATCACACCCAGGAATTTTGTATTAGTAACCCGTTCCAGAACTGACTCATCTAAAATGATCTCAGGAGATACATCATACACAGTTGAGTTTATTTTTGATGTCATATGTGGTGTACCCAAAACCATGTAATTTGTTTTACTTGCATTTGGCCATGCGTTTTATACTGGGTACACCAATAGGGTGGAGCAGTACTTTTGTGCGAGATTTTTTGTGCTAATTCTTAGTATTTTTAAGTCAAGGGTGTCACCTACCTAGACAAACTACCTATCTATTTAAAGCTTTTGATGAGACCTTTGTATTGATACCATAACAATTTATGTAGCATAAACCATTCTAAAGTTATTTTGGTTTTAGTGAAAACATGACAGGGTGGAGCCGAGGATTGATATGGAGGATTGATATGTAAATTTAACTAAAAATGTCAAAAAAATGGGGGTATATTGATATATTTGCTTCTTTTAATTGGTTTTATGTTGTAAAGACTTAAGAACAATCATTTAGAAACTAAAAAAGGTAACTCTGTCTTTAAATTTAATGAATTTCTAATGCAAATCACTTGATTACAGAAAATGCCTTAATTTGCACTGTTTGTGTGTAAATCCCTATTCGGAATGCCTCAAATGTGCGTTTCAAATATGTTTGCACACAGCAAAACCTATAGCAGGTATCAAAATAAAAGTATACATTTTTTTAAAGCTCTTGAGCCAAGGAACTCAAATATGATATCCTTTTCAGCATAGGGTATAATATGTAAAAAATTAATCTCTCTGAAGATCGAACATTTTTTATGGAAAATGTTGCTATTCAAAGTCCACTACCTCCCTAACCACTGGAAAACTAATATCATTTTTGGATTCCCTGTTTAATTTCCTGTCAGGAAATGTATACTTTTCTTGTATTTATGGGTTTACATGTAGTTAACAAACAATTATATTTGTATCAAAAAGCGTGCATTTTCAAAGAGGAAAAAATTGGACATTTTGGGTACTGAAAAATCTACCAACTCAAAACACATGGCCATTTACCGATAGTTTGTTCGACTTGAACCAATTACTAATTTCTTTCAATTCATTATTAATTAATTGATATTTACTTTCAATATCTTTATGTGAGTACAGAATAGTAGTGTCATCTGCGAATAATATAAAGTCTAATACATCTGATGTGTTGATAATATCGTTTACATAGAGAATGAATAATAAGGGACCCAGTATAGAACCTTGAGGTACACCACAAATAATATCTTTAAGTTCTGATTCACAAGAGTTGTAATGTAAATATTGTTTTCTGTTGCTTAAATAATTAGTGAACCACTGAAGTACGATACCACGAAAACCATAGTGTTCCAATTTATGAATTAATATGTTATGGTCGATAGTGTCAAAGGCTTTGGAAAGGTCTTAGAAAATTCCAATTGTGGTTTCGTTTCTTTCAACGGCATAGTTAACTTTGTCAACTAGTTGAGTTATGGCCATGTATGTAGAATGGTTGTTTCGAAAATCAAATCGGCACAAATCAAATCGGCACAAAGGACCAATGCGTTACGTAATCTATTGTCCCTCCACGGATATAATTTTTCAAATTGTTGATATATGTGACCCGGCAGCACAAACGAGCCGTAAATTCCCTAAATTATATTCTGAGTTATGGTGTAAAATGTGTACGAAGGTCGTATTCATCGGTCACTTAAGCTGGCGCGACATCTGTCTTATTTCGATAGTCACAACACCAATCAATAATCCTATTATTGAAGTGGATAATAAGCTTCTACCTTTAAATAAACTTTTAATAGCTCTGGTCTTTGTTTGCTTTTGCTAAATCCTTTTCAAGTGGTGGGTTATTTGTATAGGTATGCATAACCAACAATTAACAATGAGAGAACCTTCTTAAACCTCGTTGACTTGGGGATGATTTGAAATGACCGCCAATTATGACTGTTTGATATTTATTGCCAGCAATGTGGAAAAAGAGACACACATAGAAACGAAAAAAGCTATAATTTTGTTGAAGGAGCAAAGTTTAACTAACCATAACTCCGTTTCTGGATATCGTTTGAAGTCAAATGATATGCCATTTTTAAGTTTATGATGTTTATTTTTTAAACACGAAATAAAACAAAATTGACCGGGGGAGGAATTTACGGCTCATTCGCCGTGGACGGTCACATATAACAGTCCTCGAAGTAAATTTTATAAATCTAATGATATATTCTTAAAGTGCATGTAGCTGGGAGGAAAAGCCGATGATCAATTGAAAATTTTGACCTTTCATATTGAAGATATGGATTTTTTTCCCAAAAAGACCTAATTTTAAGTTAAGTTAAGTAAACGTTAAGTATAAATCATCAGATTTATAAAGTTTACTTCGAGTACTGTTAAATATCAAAAATATCAATTTTAATTATTTGCCATAAAATGTGTATTACATTGCGAATTTCAAAATATCAAAATTATTTGATATCATAGTATAGTATAGTATATAGTATATTTATTAAAAACACATTGCAGCCAAATGGCTGAATTACATGGATTTTACAATTTGATTTAAATAGTATAAAAACATCAAATAACATTTTAAAGACACATTTAGAAATTGTAAAAACATCAAATTACATTTAGAATAATTACACACGAGAAACATTTAAATATATATAAAAAACCATCAAATATTGCACATTAGAAATACATGTAATTAATAATACCAAACAAAAAATTGAGACCATGGGGGATTACACAGAACAGACCAGCTGTTTTAAAGGGGGCAAAATTTGGAAGGGGGATACATAATGAGCAGACCAGCTGCTTGCAAGAAAATAAATTGGATTTAAATATTTGGAAAAAAAAATATATAAAAATGAAAATGAAATAGCTATCACACACACAAATTGCACTGAGCAGACCAGCTGCTAAAAAGTTTGAATACCTGATAACAGGGGGGGGCAAAAACCAAATTAACACAAGATAATATTCAAAGACAAGATAATATTCAAAAACCTGGCAGCAAAATGAGTTGAAAAAATACAATAATACAATTGCACTCAAAAACACCAAATTATTTGTTTAAAAGGTCAGCCATGTATGGCATGGGGCTATCCTGGAATCTTTTTGTTTTGCACTTGAAGTTTTTGTATTTTCTCATGTTTCTAAGGGTCATGACAGACCTATACTCAGCCGGCGGGAACCAGGTGGAGAACCTCTCAGAGGTAGTTGTCTTTGTGGCAAAATCTCTGCATATTTTTTCCCTCCGGTTGCAGAGTGGATCCAGCTCAAGATCTGCTAGAGATTTGGAGTAAGATATGTACTCCCTGCCTTGGATGTGCTTACAAACACGTTTCTGGATGTTCTCCACCTGGTTCACTTGACTTTGAGTAAGGCCAGCATGCCAAAGAGGGGCAGCATATTCCAATACTGGTCTCATGTATCCCTTATATACTGTGAGTAGCTCACTGGGGCTGAACCCTGCTTCTTTTAATTTGCGCATCATAAACATTTTGCGGTTTGCTTTAGTGCACATGCTATCGACTTGGCTATCCCATTTTAAGTCATCTTGGATCATGGCACCAAGTAATTTGACTTTATCAACAACTGCAAGTTGGTGATTTGAAATATGCAGGTCAACCTCAGGAACTTCCCTCCTGCCAAAATACACTTGTAAAGCCTGACACTTAGCTGGGTTCAGCCTCAATTTGTTTTCATCAGCCCAAGTACTCAGAGAATCCAGACTGTCTTGCACGGTGCTGGCTTCACCATAGGCCCTGTTCTCACAAATAGTAAGATCATCCACATACTTCCACACTTTGTGGTTTGGAACATCCAAGGCGTCATTGATCATGCCGAGGAAGGAGAGAGGGCCAATGACGGTGCCTTGAGGACACCACCATTAAGCAAGACCCAGTCTGAATATGTATCTTTGTACTTGACTCTTTGTTTTCTATTTGTAAGAAAATCAACCACCCATTGAACCAAAATGGGAGGAGCACCTAATTTCAGTAATTTGATAACAACAATCTTATGATTTATCAGATCAAAGGCCTTGGAGAAATCAGTAAGCACTAGGGTACTGATATTCCCCTGTTTTTCAGCACCAGATATCATATGATGGTAGGCATCAACTAAACAGTGGGTGGTTGAGACACCTTTTGATTACCATACTGCCTACTGTCAATGTTAGGTTGAATTTGATCTGTAATCCACTTACAAACCCTGCCCTCTGCGACTTTGGCCAAACATGACGTCAGAGACACTGGGCGCAATATGTCGATGGAGGGTGTAGATTATTTTGGGATGGGGATGATATTGGCCTCTTTCCATTGGGTAGGAACCTTACTCTGACTCAGTGAGGCATTGATAATATTCGTCACAGGCCTACTTAACTCATAAGCAAACTCTTTTAATAGCTTCGGAGGAATATTATCTGGCCCCCCTGCTTTTGATGCCGAGAGTTTGCTCAAATCATCATATATCTCCCATGTCTGTACCCGGGGAGGTGGCTCAGGGCTTGGAAGATATGAAGGGAGCTCGCTCATGTCAAGAGGTTCCTGAGAATTAGGAAAACTAGCAAGGTGTGTGTTGATAGCATTTGCCACACCAGCAAGGTTTGTTGTATCAACACCAGAAACATGAATGGTTGGATCAGCTTTCTTCATATTAGCCAGGTTTCTAACCTCCCTGTGCCACCCTCTCGGGTCAGACATTTTGAGTTTCTTGACTTTCTTTGCATTGTAGTTGTTTTTTAGCCTTTTTTATTTCACGAATGACCTTATTTCTGAGTTTAACCCTAGCAGTATTGTCTCCAGCAGCAAAAGCTTTCTGTCTTTGTGCAATGAGGGATTTCACTCTATCAGTCATCCACGGTTTGTCGGTGACATGTAACCGGACTGTCTTAATAGGGAAAACGGATGTAATTCCCTCATTCACAATTTGATAGAAAGCATCTGCTTTGCATTGGACATCAGAATTACTGTATACCTCAGACCAATTTTGGTCTTGAATCCATCTTCCAAACACACGAAGATTGGAATCAGTGATGGGTTGAACATTTCTGATTGATTTCCCGTTAATTGGCCTAGAAGACTTGGGTATCCAGCTGACACAGTTATGATCACTCTTACCAATGGGTGAACTGACAATGGGAGTGCCATAAAGACTATAAAAGTCTGTGATGATCAGATCTAAGATGGCATTTTCCCTTGTTGGTTTATTGACCACCTGTGTCAACCCGGTACCAAGACACAATGGTTTGACATTGGTGCGATTAAAGTCACCTAAGATAGCAACACCGGCCTGGGATTTGTGAGTTTTTATATAATCTACAGTTGTGCACAAATGTGAAATTAGCAAGTCTTGGTATTCAGAGTCTGGTGGGATGTAGACAGCGCATAACACTATATACGGGACTGATCTAGGTAGCTTGGGGTGTGTTATTCGTAGCCAGTCAACTTCAAGTTCAGGGGGAACATCTACATCTGGTAGTACCTCCACCTTGATGGGATCTCTGACATACACAAGGGTACCTCCTCCACGCAAAGATTCACGACATTTGCTAAAAATCATCAGGACATTCTTCGTATTCAGAATGCGATTCGATATGTCTGATGTGCTCTAATGTCCCACAATAAATACTGTCCAAACGTTCATACCCCTTCCCTTAATGAACGCGATTTACTTGTTGGGAGAGAAATTAACGACAAAATAATGCACGCGCGCTGATGTTGATTGAAACAAGCAAATTGAACAGAACAGAACAGAACAGAACAGAACAAACGTCATTTGAGAGCTAAGACTGCGCCCTTGACGTCGATGTAAGCATCATGTCACAACAGTATTTTCTAATTGCCAAAGAGGGCGCTTTTCACTTGCACAATTTTTTTGAGACACATAAAGCTGCCAACTTACAATTCAAAAAAACCTCTGGCCAAATTCACCTTTATGTTTAAGTCATAATTAGTAAATGCACAAAATTAGTGATATGAAAAGAATATACATTTTGCACACAACAATGTACACCAAAAGATAGCACTAGCACTAATAGATCAAGATACATTAATAGACTGTATCATTTTATTAAGGCTTTCTCCAACTATTGCGATCTTGGGCAAGCGAAACAATTTTGTTTGGCTGCAGCATCCCTTCAGTATCTCCCAGGAGGTGCTGGACATACTGTAAGTACAGTGTGCGCGGCCGTCCCGGTTTCCTCTTCCCATGTGGTGGAATATAAAGGGCATATTCTTTCACAGGCTCGTCGTCTTCAAGACGCAGTATATGGCCGAGAAATTTGAGTTGATGAATCTTGACTCTGGCAACCAGTGAAGTGGTGTTGGTCAGATTGTAGATGGTTTCATTTGGAATCCTATCCACACGCTTGATGTTTAACATGACTCTGTAGCAAGATGTTGCAAAGGCATTGATTTTGTTTTCCATGTCCTTGGTGATTACCCATGACTCACACCCGTACAGAAAGACAGTAACACAAGTTGTCTCAAACAGCTTGATTTTTTGTTTCGATTGGCAGGATGGGCTTCTCCAAAGGCGTTCCAGTTTCCAGAAAGCTGGCCAGGCTAGTGCTTTTCTTCTTTTTAGGTCTCCAGCACTAGAGCCCATCTTGGAACCCAAGTACTTAAAGACAAACAAAATTTATTAATTTATTAATTCATGCAAACCAAAAGTATTATCATTTATTGGTAACAAAACACTGTAAACTATTTTTTTTTAATAAAGAATTATTTTCCTGTTTTGCCAAAAGAAACATAGCTATATCCTAATATCTTTTATTTGAACTAATTAACTGGCAATAGAAGGGAATGGAAGTTTGAACCTGCACCAGTCTTTGTTGAAAGAAAGATAAAGCTTTGACTTGCAGGGGGCTAGTTCAAACTTTCATTAGGGACCGTTCAAAAACACTTGTTAGAGGGGCTGATGCAAAGAAATTTAATCGCGAACATTTTTCACCCCCCCGCTTTACAGACCTCATTTCAGCCCCCCCACACCACCATTTTAACCTGAAAATGATGGGTCAACCCCATAGAAAAGCATATAAACTCAATTTTCCAAGGCAAATTTGTGGTCATTTTTTTCAGCCCCCCCTTAGGAGGGACAAAATGTTGTATTTGGATCAAAAGTTTAAATTTCAATCACTAAATATAACAAAACAGGTGATCATGAACAGCGACACACTTAGAATGCACTCCGAGTCCGATTACACGGAACGCTGTGAAAAGCGTTATGGAACATAATTACAATAGCAATATTGGAATCCGACTGGTCATTCTGCCTTCTGGTATCTTTATCTGTATCAAATCCTACTTCCGTTCAAAATACTTCCATACATCTTCTGCTCCCAACACCAAACACGCCATAAAAGACACAGCACCCAGTTGAATTAATGCAAGTCCAAAATCACCGCTGATGTCATAGATCAAGCCTACAAGGAAATCAAATGTAATATAGTCAAAAACGAGGCAAATACATAAACATGATAAATAGCATTTGCTTTATTTTAACAACGAGATGCAATTTGCATCTGGACTTAAAAACCGGGTACAAATTGAAACTCATTTGTAACGTGTATTTTATCACATTTTGCATACATTGGTTCAATTATTATTATTGCTGTCTTCGTTGCCACCTTATATTCTGGAAACAGAGAATTGCGTCGCAGAATAATGACCGATTTAGTGGTAAATATGGTTGTGACTTTAAAACAAAGGATTGTATTGTTGATAAACAAGCAACAACAACACAAAAATTGATTTGATTTTCTCACCTGTGATAAATCCATTAATGATGTAGCCAATGCCGAAGAACAAGTGTATCCACACAACGGCAATTATACTTTCATCTGCCTTGATGGAGTCATTAGCAACCACATAAATTTGTGGTCCAACTATACCGCCACCTACGCCGAGTACAAAACTGAGTGAAGATAAAGCAACAAACGAGGATGCAAAGAACATCGCCACATAGCACACAGTAACTATAATAGATCCGATATATAAAAAGCAGCCTGGAAGATGTCTTACCCTGTATAATTGCCATTGGTATCCTGATCAAGAATGCTCCTATACCACTAATGGAGACCGTCAAAGTGGCTGCATTAGGCGTCAAACCTTTACTTTGACCAATTGATACTAAGTATACAATCCAACCACTTTGACCATAACCATAAATAGCATCAACAATAAGAGCAACAAGAAACGCCCGATTGGTTAATAAAGAGCGATTAAAGATGTCTTTGAAGAAAATGAAGTTCTGTGTGTTGTCTTCTAATGGCTTCATTAAGCTTCCGTAAAATGCTGGATTGTGGATACTTCGGCAAGCTTTTTTAAAGGCTTGAGTAGTGTTGCTGCTGCCACGTAGTGCAGGTTTAGTCCAGCAAGTAGAAGAATGGCACCTCGCCATCCATAAGTGTCAATAAATTGTTGAGTTATTGGCGCAATAATTATGATACCGAGTGGATATCCACTCGAAACTATATTCAAAGCAACTGCGTAACCAGTTGTGCAATGTGATGATAATAAACCTATTGCAAACGTCACACCTATACATGAAAAACCTGCAAGAAAGTATTCAGTAAGCAAAAGAATTAAGGTCCCAGTTGTGTTCACCCGTATATCCTAAATAAAGACAAATGTGCAAAATTAAAACAAACAGTCGAAGCCTGTACACTTTAGCTCTGATTTAAGACCTTTTTTTGAAATTGGTTGAGAATTAAAGAAACGGTGATCCAAAACCTAATGAAGATACAAAATAAACAGTAGCACTGTTCTGTTCTAATCAATGAAAGCACGACGCGCTAGTTTTTCGTGCTAATCAATGAAAGCACCCGCGGCGCTAGTTCTCTTGTTCGCGAACGCTTTGTGTACAAATCAATAGGGCATGCAATGTGCAAACTGCAACTTTTAAATTTGCATCTTCCTTGGGTTTTTGGATCGTCGTGTCTTTATTTCTGCAACAATTTTAACGAATGAGGTCTTGAATTCGAGCTAAAACATGCAGCTATTGGCTGTTAGTTCCAATTATGACATATCTGCCTTTGTTTAGGATATACAGGGGGTGCACGTAACTGGTACCTTAATTATTTGGCTTACTGTATTATATTAGTGTGTATATATTTGTTCAAATTAAAGGTCCGTAACCAGATCGACAGGATCATCCCCTCGATTGTCGTCATTGTTGACGAGGTTTTGGTATCATTAAATGGATCATATTTTTTTCATAACCATTCTGAAATTTGACGCTCCAAATCGATGTATTTCAGAAGAAATTTTGACAAAACAGGCGAGAGACAGAATTCGAGACGATTCACTCCTATACTACAGTTCGCCCAGATCAAATAGATCAAAATATATAGAGGGCGATATAGTGATATAGGCCTGAGAGAAACATAAGGGGTGAAATAAATAAAAAGCATGACCTTAATATCTTGTCAAACATGATACAAGGATATGAAAAAATATGAAAACATGAGAGAGCCTTTCTCCCACTAAAAATTAATTAATTAATAATTAATTAATTAACATAATCTCGTTACAACATAATAATTGAAATAAAAGCACCGAGAGTTACTTTGTTCAAATGTAAATAAATATTCGCTTTTTTTATTTTAAATAGGTAACAACTTGCCTGTCAAAAACGTGCCCAGAAGTAAAATGAAAATGTTAGTGGCTAAAGAACATGCTATCAATCCTATAGTAGACAAAACACTGCACGTTATTATGATGGTACGAGCTGCAAACAACCTTGTCATGGGGAAGATCAAAAGATCTGTAAGAAATTACAAAAAACGTTGTGTACATTCGAAATGAAATCGGATATCTTTAAATATCTTTCGAATATCAAACAAAAGAAAACCTCAACTTTAAGCATATTTAAAATGGTAACACACCCCCACCTTCTGTACGCACACCCCTTCGAACACTGATGAATCATAGTTATGCTCTTAGCTAAACAACCCAACTTTAAAAATAAGAAAATAAATTAAACCTTACTCAGAAAATATCCTCCAAAGAAAATAAATGAAACAATAACACCAATAGTTCGTGTGTAGGTTGCAAATTGGTCCTGTAGTACTGGAATCAAAACGCCAAATGCTTTAACGATGCCCGCTTCCAGAAAATATATTGTCCATACTGATAGTAAGGTTAGCTTCTCGTTTCCGAGATTTCCGTTCATCATGTGTGACATAACGTTACCCTCTTATGCATCTATTCTACATAAAACAGACTTCAAAACTATATTTTCAGAAAGATGTACCGGTTCTTTCTAAAACATTTGTAAAATGCCTGTAGTTGTTCAAAATTCCTAAATTTAAAACAATTAGCAAACGTCCAGGTGTGAAATAACCATCACATAATATATCATAGGCCCTAGTATAAAAAAATTAGTAAAAATTATATCGGTGATGTTCTTTGCATCCTCGTTTGTGGCAATTATACTTTCATCTGCCTTGATGGACTCATTAGCAACCACATAAATATGTGGTCCAACTATACCGACACCTACGCCGAGTACAAAACTGAGCGAAGATAAAGCAACAAACGAGGATGCAAAGTACATCGCCACATAGCACAAAGTAACTAAATTATAATAGACCCGATAAAAGCACCCTGGGAGATGTCTTACCAATTGTGTTACGAGTCGTACTGACTCAAGGCCAAAATCACCTCTTACCCAAATTCACACGAATGCACAACACAAATACACTGTTTGATTAAGCTAACAAAATCTAAGCCTTTAATTGAAAGCAAAATATGATTGGCACAGTTATATATGACAACAAATGCACATACAGAAGTAATCAAATAATGATAATCACTCTTTTAACTAATTAGTACTTAGCCAGCATTCTTGCAATGTTCTGGACAGCTGATGTATATATCCTTATTCTCTTGTCCTGCGAAAATAAGCGAAGTCCTTTGTACACTTGCACTAATTTATAAATATCCTTGCGTATAAAATCCTCACACAAAAATGGTGCTGCTTACTCCAAACAATGATCTTCTTGCGTTGTTTTCTCCAAACGCTTATCTCTTTGCGCTGCTTTATCCAAATGCTTATCTCCTTGCGCTGCTATCTCCAAATAGGTGCTTCTTTCACAAATCACTCTTTCTCCAGGGAACAGGCATCTTTAACACTGCTCCACTGTATTTGACAGATGTGTTGTTTTAAAATACCAGACTCCAGCAAGTCGACAGAAGAACTTTAATCCTTTGATGAGGAGGAGCACATTCGCGTACTCATAAATCTCCTTCACTGCTGTATTAAAATAGCTCAATTATTGGCTGTGCAAACTGGTTAAAATGTACTTCTTTTTTGAAGCACGCAGACCAACACACACATGTGGAGTTTTACAATCTCCCATGACATTCTGTAAAGGAGCCAATTCAAGCTCTCACATTTTATAGATGTTCTCATACAAAAAAACATCATCTATTAATAGACCATTACTTCATTCACATCTTCACAACAGATGATGCAATGTTGGGATTTCCCAAGATTAATTATACACATTAACCTTTCACATTACATCGCTTCCTGTGGGGTTTTCCTGATGGAGCAATACATACACTGAACTGGGGATTTCCAAGTTCCAAACATAGATCTGACTTTGTTTACAGTAATTTGGGGGAATCCCAAAATGACTTTACAAACCAACTCTTGCAAGTGCAAGGGGGTTTTCCATCTCATGAAATACTTTCAGCTTGTAAACAAAGCTAAATAATTAGATTAAATTACTCAGGGCACATCACAATTGCCATTGTTATTCTGATAAAGAATGCTCCTATACCACTAAGGCCTGGGTGCTCAATCTCGCCGATTAACTCTTCGGCGTGCCCGAAACCTAAGGCCGCAGACCCACGCCGATGCACATTATGCTGAGAAATAAAATACTGTTGCGATATGCACTAACAAAATGTGTGTCTGCTCGATGAAAAGTCATGTTCAGTCACCCGTTCATCGGCTTGATCGGCCCAACTCCTGCATTTCTCGCAACCGGTTTATAACACTTGACAACAATAGTGTCCTTGAGTGCGTTGATTCTTTGCCGGATTATATCGACTGATCCGCAAATTGCTCACGGCGGCTTGAAACTGCAAGCCGCAGGAGAGCCATCGAAATGCTCCGAGACGACGCAGAGTTAATCGGCGAGATTGAGCACCGGGGCCTAATGCAAGCCGTCACAGTGGCTGCATTAGGCGTCAAACCTTTACTTTGACCAAATGATACTAAGTATACAACCCAACCGCTTTGACCATAACCATAAATAGCATTAACAATTATTTAATTTAGAACAACAAGAAACGCCCTATTGGTTAATAAAGAGCGATTAAAGATGTCTTTGAAGAAAATGAAGTTTTGGTATGTTGTCTTCTAATGATTTCAATAAGCCTCCGTAAAATGCTAGATTGTGGATACTTCTGCAAGCTTTCAAAGGCTTGAGTAGTGTTGCTGCTGCCACGTAGTGCAGGTTTAGTCCACCAAGTAGAAACATGGCACCTCGCTATCCAGAAGTGTCAATGTTGAGTTATTGGCGTAGCGCAAAGGTTATAATACCGAAGACATATAAACTGGAAACTATATTCAGAGCAACAGTGTAATCAGTTGCGAAATATTATGATAATAAGCCAATCGTCACACCTATATATGAAAAACCTGTAAGAACGTAGAAATGTTTTTTCAAAAGTCTCACTATGAAAGTCTTATAAGGTTACGGGTGGTCCAAGTGCATGTACGATTCAAGATCGTTTTAATAAAAACACCGGGAGTTCCTTTCTTCCAATGTAAAGTTATACATTATAATGTTGTTGTTTTTCAGTTAAAATAAGTATCAACTTGCCTGTTAAAAACAAGCCCAGAAATAACATGAAAATATTAGTGACTACAGAACATGCTATCTATCCCATAGTAGACAAAACACTGCACGTTATTATAACGGTACGAGCTGCAAACAACCTTGTTATGGGGAAGATCAAAAGATCTGCAAGAAATTACAAAAACCCTTGTGTAAATTGAAAATGAAATCGTATATCTTTAAATAATATCTTTCGATTATCTAAATCACCGGTGCATGTCAAATCGAACTAGGAGTTGGATACAATTAAAACAGTGCAGTGGCGTACGCACGAGAGTTTCATTCCCATATTAATTTGTAAACGTTCTTTAGCAAAATCATAGTTCATTGGTCGAGGCCAAGGGAATAAGTTACAAAAGTAAGCTTATTTTGGAAGTTGCACAAGACATGCTTATGCGCTTGCAATTTGCATTGTGTGAAGATAGGTAGATTTATTCTATTTATTTTTAGAGATGATTAGCATGATTAGACAACACAAATCACAAAGCTTAGTGTCAGCCTCAAGGCTTAGCGTAGGCCTTAATCAGCCCAATGACAATGTCTCTTAGTGTTAGAACGTTCTAGTTAGTAGTAGTACTAGAACTGCTAGCCTACGCAGCTGCCAGGTCTATGACTATATGGGGACCCAGCAAACACAAAACGTTTTCGACATCATTCGCAAAAGGTTATAAAAGGTTGTCAAAAAACGTTTAAATGTCGGGTTATATAAAGGGTATATTAAGAGTGTATAACGTTTGTATAACCTTAAAAAACATTTTTGATAATCTACTGCTCAGCAAACAAAAATGTTTTACAGAAAACGTTTAAATGTCGGGTTATATAAAGGGTATAAAAACGTTTTAATAACATTCTAAAAACATTCTTGAAAACATGATACAAAACATTCTAAACAGAATGTTATTTTTGGGGTTGAAAAAATATTTTGCGTAAAATGTTTACCCAAAATATTTTCAATAACGTTTTTAAAACGTTTTCATGACCTTTATATAACCTGACATTTTAATGTTATTAAAAGGTTTTGAAAAAAACCATTTTAAGAACATTTCTGTGTTTGCTGGGATCAAACATTTTAACATAATGTTATTTAAGTATTGACACAATATTTGGCAAAAATGTTTGCAAAAATAGTTTACAATAACATTTGTTGAAAACATTTAAAAATATTGTTGTAGTGTGTTTTCATACAAACGTTTTAAAACGTTATCATGACCTTTATATAACCCGACATTTTAATGTTATTAAAACGTATTTACCTAAACCAAAAGCCAAAATATAACTTATTTAAAACGTTTTTAAAACGTTTTTGTGTTTGCTGGGGAGCAATTAATTCTTGAATATAAAGCTCATGCATTCATCAGCTAGGCATGACTTTTAGCCCAGGCCTAGTCTTAGGCCTAGCCTAATACTGATTTCATCATACCTTCTGCCGCTGCCGTTTAATGCACCGCCTGTACTTTTCTGCAATCAGAGCGGCGCCCAGCTGAAAGCGCGGGACGCTTAATTTTTTCCTGCAAACATAACGGGACGCAAAAACTTTATAACCCATAGGAACACATAGGAAAGGGTAATAGGTCTGTCACACTACGACGGACTGGATCAACGTACATCACCGAATACAAAAATATTTTATTCGGTGGAAAAATCACCAGTCCGGCAGAAGATTCGGTGGGATTTTGGGTCCGATTCCCGTTCGTCTCTCTATGCGTTGTGGCCGCTAATAATCCTGCAGGCGTCTTATATCCGATCGTTCAACGTCCGACAAATGACCGGATTTGGGGTCCGATTCCCGTTCGTTTCTCTATGCGTTGTGGCCGCTAATAATCCTGCAGGCGTCTTATATTCGATCGTTCAACGTCCGACAAATGACCGGATTTGGGGGTCAACGTCCAACAAATGTCCGGATTTTGGGGTCCGATTCCCGTTCGTCTCTCTATGCGTTGTGGCCGCTAATAATCCTGCAGGCGTTTTATATTCAATCGTTCAACGTCCGACAAATGACCGGGCGAATCCGTGGCATGTGGCACCAACAGGGACGTCCACCCTATCAGAAAAATGGGGGAGGAGAGGGTGTTTGAGAGTGTTTTTGACCCCTTAGAGGCAGTGACGTAGCAAGCACTTTTTCAGAGGGTGAACAAAGTGGGGAAAGACAACTTTTAAGGGGGAAAACTTTGACGAAAATGGTCAAATATTGGCTAATAAGTACAAAAGGGCTACAAATCTGATATATCAGGGCAACCAGCGTCCGGGGGCAATAGAGGTGAGAAACCTTTGGACAATGAAGGCCCAATTGAAGCCATTTGTCATTTTTGAATCAATTTTAGCACTATTATTGGGTACTATTTTAGTTTGAAACAGCCGCAAATTGGTGAAACGAAAGCCTAATTGAAGCCATTTAAAAGTTTTCACCATTATTGTATAATATAAACAATTGTTTTCAAAATAACACGTGGATGTCCATAGCAGAAGCAAAAAGGAAGACTTGTCCATTTTTCATTAATGAAGGTCCAATTGAAGCCATTTGCATGGGGACTGTAGGGCCTATTTACATTATTAGGCCTAGGCCTATTGTGTAAAAATTTAGTTTTAAAAATGGAAAATTTGGAAAATTGTTTTTGGTGCATAATTTTTACACTATTATTGCCTTAAACAAAAAACAAAGAAGGCCCGAACTGAATTTGCAAAATTTTAAATGTTACACTGATCCACTGACACTTAGATATAAGACTTCAGACTCGTAATTTCAGGTAAAGCATGCATGGATTGATATGTTAAAGTCAGTAATAGACCTAAGTCTTTGGTGACAAAATGTCACGGGCCCTACATATCGACGGGCCGGCAGTAATTTTCACAGGCTTTTGGGCCAAGGAACCACATTTAAGCACTGCCTATAATAATCACATGCCTATACTTAGGCTTACTATATAGGCCTACTATCCTGGGCCTACTCAATAACGTACAATTTAACCTTTTCCGTGTTTTCTCTTCTTTTTTCTTTCTTGTCAATCACTAAAACTGGTAGGAATTTGATATTGCGTCCTCTACCCTTCAGAAAGTGCCCCTCCCTATACTTACATGCATAGGCCTACTAAATTACGTGCAATTTAACTTTTTCTCTTCTCTTCTCTCTTCAATTTTTCTCACTTTCTTTTCTGTTTTCTCTCCTTTCCCCTTTTTTCTACTTGTCAGTCACTAAAGTACTGGGGGAAATATGATATTGCGTCACACACCCTTCAGAAAGCCCCCCCATGATCGATGCACATGTTCGCCATAGGCCTACATCCGGCACAAGCGCCTGCGAAACCTTGCAAACACCTGCGGTATGTAAACGAAAGAATAACGAACAAACCCAGGGTATATATACAGAACAGTACGAACACACATCGGACAACTTCCGAACATGTGTATTCGAGCACACTCCGTTTCAAGTTTTGTGCATGCACAAAACTTGAAACGTATTGTCGACGGACTAAACAAACATCACCTAACACGAAACGCATTTGGCGGATAATAGCAGGACATATGAAGAACATAAAACGAACATTGACGAACACTAACGGATTTGCTAAAATACCATCCGTTTCTTATACGGAAGACCGATCCGGTGTAGTGTGACACTAACACGGTCTGGGTCAACGTACATCACCGAATGCAAAAATATGCTATCCGGTGGTGAAGGCCTCACAGGAACGTATTTGCAACGAACACGGGCCGAGTGCAACGAACAAAGAACGAACATGAACGAAAGGAGAGCGAACAAACTCCGGCAATATGCAGCACCATACGAACACACATCGGATAAATACCGAACATGTGTATTCGGTACATTTGTTTCAAGTTTTGTGCATGCACAAAACTTGCCGACGACTTAACGAACATCACCTAACACGAAACGCATTTGGCGGGTGATAGCAGGACATAAAAAGAACATAAAACGATCATTGACGAACAACAACGGATTTACTAAAATACCATCCGTTTCTTGTACGGAAGACCTATTCGGTGTAGTGTGACAGACCTATAAGGATTAGGGTTAGGGTTTAATAAAATTTTGCGTCCCGTTATGGTTGCAGAAAAAAATTACGCGCGCGGCAGCAGCATGAATATGAAAGCCAATGTTGAATTTAACACCTAGACCTAGCGATCTGTCGCTTTGGACAAACTGGTAGAGCGATTGATATCTCTTCTTGCTGCTGGTAACTGTAGGGGTTTCTGGTGCGACTGCGCAGTGCAATAAAGTCGTTGTTAGAGCAGCAAAGCGGCAAGCGACAGGAAAGTATGAAACCAGCATAGTGCCACAGGTCTCAGTCTCTCTGGACTAGACTCTACTGCTAGCATTGGTAAATCTTTTTAATATTGCAGCTGCACCAAATTTTGTCAACAAAAATTACTTCCAATAAAACCCGGCAATAAAACCAATTTTGTTCATATTAGGCCTATAAATATACATTAACGCAAATAACGACGGAACATGAAGTCAAAATTCTAATTGATTTGTGTTAAATCGCGAATTGAATCTCACCAAGGATTTTACATCTGACGATATGAAATCGCTTCCATGCCATTTGCTGTGTCTTGGTTGTTTCATGCCATTTCGTGTACTTGTAGTACGTAGGCCTACTGGTAAAATGTCAGACTAGTTAATAAAAACGAATTGACTACATACATTTTAAGTACATATCATAAGATTTATACGATTTACTTCGAGGACTGTTAAATTTCAAAAAAAGTTTTTGACGCCTAAGGCAGCCACTGTGACGGCTTCCATTAGTGCTACAGGAGCATTCTTTATCAGAATAACAATGGCAATTTTGCAGGGTAAGACATCTCCCAGGCTGCTTTTATCCAGCATTTTACGGAAGCTTAACAATTAGAAGATAACACACAGAACTTCATTTTCTTCAAAGACATTTTTAATCGCTCTTTATAACCAATAGGGCGTTTCTTGTTGTTCTTATTGTTAATGCTATTTATGGGTATGGTCAAAGCGGTTGGGTTGTATACTTAGTATCATTCGGTCAAAGTAAAAGTTTGACGCCTAATGCAGCCACTGTGACGCCCCCATTAGTGGTATAGGATCATTCTTTATCAGAATAACAATGGCAATTTTACAGGGTAATGGTAATTAAGACATCTCGCAGGATGCTTTCGTCAAAAATGTTCAGCCAATATCAGTTATATAGCCTACACAAAACTGTCACAAAAATAGTTAATAGCTCTACTTTGTGAATTTTGAAAGATGCCTGCCCAAATCCTGATCCAGAGTTCTATTAATTACTGGTTCATTTATTCGTGATATCATGGAAACACAATTCGTCTCCTTCCATAGTGGCGTAATATTTTTTTTCTTGAAATTTGGCACATAAGTTTTTAATAATGTTCTCTTTCATTTTCAGTGCCAGCACTCAAAATTAGCAAATTGAATTAAATTTGGCGTATCGTTACAAAGTGAAAGTGTGTGTTTTCCATAGTGGCGTATCGACCATACGCAATTTCCATACACATTAATAATAGTAAACGGACTAAGAAATATCGGTAAAATTACAAACATTGTATGTCACCACCTCGCTATATTCCATTGTGGCGTATCGGACCAATACGCCACTATGGAATGAAACCGACGAAAAGTAACGCCATAGGGATTACACGGCGACCGAGGTGGCGTAAGGTTACGATATTAGGTTGGGGTATTACGTTTTGCAATTTGCGTGTTTTCGATAGTGACGTATCGTTTTGTACTCATTGTATTCAATTTTCCAGTAATAATGTGTTTTTATTTCTTTTGAAAGTTATATAAAGATAACATCTATTTAGTAAACTACAGAAATTTCAAAACAATTACAAAATATAACGAATGTCTGATTTACACAACTCGATTTTATATTGGCATTTTTTCAAACCCGATTTTCTCGAAAAGTTGTTCATTCGCGGTGCCCCACGATACGACATTATATAGAATAGAGGTTATATCCACTTTACTCATGCGTAACTTCTAACAAAAGGCGCTGGTTCCCGTAGTATTCCTCATTTAAACCAATTCAATGCACGACCTCGGAGTAACCTGCATGACTTTGGCGGGCTATTTTGAAACAGGCATGGTTGCACATGCAGGTACTTCTTTTGAAAGTCCTAAACAAGGTATAGCAGTCGCTGATAGGATATGCAGCTTATAGAACACGGAAAACGTCTATACATACGAATCTTTTTGCAGCTGATGCTATAAAAAAAATAATTGCAAAGATAATCACCAGTACTTGCCCAATCAAATGACAAGAACGTTTTTATGAGTTATAAAATACTGGCTATTTTACACCCGGACAACGCTATGCTTTAATAAAGCCGCATCTAGAAACAACATATGTAGAAACGAGTGTATAATCTAACCAGTAGATACCAGTTGCAGTCCTACTAATTCATGGCACATTGGATGGTCCAGGGAAAAGTTAGCCCATATTTGCAAGACTATCCACGCCTTCAAGGTATAATACTCAGGTTACCGTCTGGCCATGGTCTGGCCTGCTGTCTGATCTTTCCCTGGGAAATGAAGTTTTCCAATTTAGGCCTATAAACATGCATTTATATTTAGAGTAGGCCTACGAAGCAAAGATCTCACATTTGATTTTGAACAACTATATATTTATTTTTAGAAATAGCCAGTACATCTGTCTTAACATGAAATATTATTTTATTGAAGCGTTGCAGTCAGTTTTACATGGAAAAGATGCAGACGTGAGCTAACGTGAGTTGAGTTGCACATCGTCTGTCAGCAAAACATTCATGATGAAAGGACATCTCGGAAATGGAAAGCTAACCTTACTATCAGTATGGACAATATTCTTTCTAGAATCGGGAATTGTTAAATCATTTGGAGTTTTCGTTCCAGTACTACAGGACCAATTTGCAACCTACACACGAATCATTGGTGTTACTGTTTCACTTATTTTCTTTGGAGGATATTTTCTGAGTAAGGTTTTATTTCTTTTCTTATTTTTTTTAATTTGTTTGCTTAGCTAAATGCAAATTACTATTTAACAATGTGGTAGAGGGACGGGTGTGTTTGTGTAACCATGCTATATAATGCTTAAAATTGAAATATGCTTTAAGGGTAGACGAGGTATTGTTGGTCGAAGCTACCTAAAAATTGATTTTTATTATCTAGATCAATATATTATTGAAAATTAACACCTTGATGTTTTGCAAAAGTTCATTTTACAAATCGTATACTTTGCAAACTTGCTTAATTTATTGTTGTTAATGATTTATGTACGTTTTACAAAAGTGTTGTTGTTTCAGCCCTCTTTACAACGTAACTCAAGAACCGCAGCACTTATAAAAGTATATCTGTGATATTTTAATTCTTCTACACGCTCGCTATGAATTGAGCAATGCAGTTTTTGCCAAAGCTCACTACCATTCGTAAGATGCTGTGAACTACCAAATCACAACAGTTTAAAATAATTAATAACCTTAAGACACGGGTGCTTCAGATATTTCGAAGATTACATTTAAAGATATACGATTTCATTTCGTATTTGCACAACGTTCTGATTTCTTACAGATCTTTTCATTTTACCTATAACAAGGTTTTTTTTTTTAACTTGGTTAAATTTTATGATTGCCAAATCCATAACATACTCACTAATTTTAGACTTTCGCCATCTCGGCTGATGGCTTCTTCAGAAATGACCATTGGGATCCACTTTTCCCGCGGTTTTGGCCGCTGCTTCCGGCGATTTTCTCATCTCTCGGAGGCTTGGTTCTTATAAGTGGATCGTATACATGAAAAATAACCGGAAGCAGCGGCCAAAGCAGCGGCCAAAACCGCGGGAAAAGTGGATCCCAATGGTCATTTCTGAAGAAGCCATCAGCCGAGATGGCGAAAGTCTAAAATTAGTGAGTATGTTATGGATTTGGCAATCATAAAATTTAACCAAGTTTAATTTCTACAATCCTACAAATGCATCTATTTTATAACAAGGTTGTTTGCAGCTCGTACCATCATAATAACATGCAGTGTTTTGTCTACTATGGGATTGATAGCATGTTCTCTCGCCACTAATACTTTCATGCTACTTCTGGGCACTATTTTAACAGGCAAGTTGATACTCATTTGAACCGTAAAAAAACCTATGTATTTAAAATATCCCAAACGAATTTATGAAAGTAACTCTTTATATTGTTTTTATTCAAATGTATTATGTTATAATGATCTTGAATACGTAGGCATGGTTATACTGTCATAGTAATGTAATAATTCCACGTTTTCATCAGTAACGCTAATGGTAATGCGGGTGGTACCATTTTTAAACATATAATTTATCATATCTGGCATTTTTGTTTTTGTTTTTGCCTTTTCTTAGTTCACGTGTTACTGACGACAGGTCAAGTAGTACCGTAAAACCTCGTCTACAAACATATAATATGTTTTTGATGAAAGCTAAAATAATCCAGGCGCCTTCCATAAACACAATTATAACATTATTGAGTTTAATCAAATATATTACCTATACCAGCGTATACAAACAAGTATTATTGTACGACTCATCTATTGTATTGGTATTATTTTTAGCTGTTTCGTATTAATTTAGCTTTCATCAAAAATTCTCTATGTGCTTGTAGACAAGGTTTTCCAGTCGGGCCTTTGTTTTATATATATATATAAAGTCATGGACAAAAGTTTGGAATATTTTTATTTTTTTGCATAGCCCTATTTTTAAGTGCAGATTTCTTACCATCAATGACCCGTCAGCCATGCAAAATGGATCACGGGTGTCCGGCATGGTCTTAGGTACCATTCCATATCACACAATACGTAATGTAGGACAATTATGGCTTCTCATGCCTGACCAATGAACCATCGGGCATCCTTTTCGCAGTTTTTTTTAGCGATGTGATTCATAAGGTTACATTGGCTTCCGCATTACCGTGTGAAGAAACCAGCCTTACTTTGTTGCATCTGTCTGTTGTATACGATATTTCTGATCATGGGGTGCTCAGTTGAGCGCAGATTTGTAAACAGATGGATATTGGTGCCGCTTTAGGAATTCCATAAGGTGCAGTTCCTAAAATTTTGAAGAGACGTCGAAAGACCGGAACTACTACACCTAGACCAAGGTCAGGTCGGCCCTGAAAGACAACCGCCAGGGAAGACCAATCTCTCCTGTGACTTTGTCGCATTGGCCGCTTGAAGCCTGCATCTCGGCTACGAACAGAATGGCTAAGGTCCATAAACGCGCCTGTTACCAGGAAACTTGTGAACAATAGACTGGTTAGTGCAGGTTTTCGCGCAAGACGACCAATAAGAAAGCCGATACTTCTGCAAAGACATCGGCATGTGCGCTTGCTTTGGTCACAGAGACATAGGAATTTGACAGTAGGCTACCGTACTGGCGTAACGTGATCTTCAATGATGAGGCCCGATTCCTCCTCTACAGACAAGATGACCGATTCAAGGTTCGAAGACAGGTTGGTCAAGCCCTGCTCGAGGATTGTATCCTGCCTAGAGTCCAGGGAGATGGTGGTGGAATCACAGTATGGGGAGCATTTCACAGTAAGTCGAAATTGCATCTCTCCCTGCTAGAAGGACACATGAACCAGGACCATTACCTGCATGTTCGTGATACGGTTGTGCTTCCGTTTGAAAGAAGAGACTTCGGGAACAATTTCGTGATCCAAGATGACAACACCACGGCGCACAGAGCCTTACGCGTGAGGGAATTCCTTGAAATGATGATCCTATGATCCCAATAGAGAACTTATGGGCAGATATATCCCGCAGGTTAGGTAACATGGACAACCAAACAATCACCCTGCAGGAACTTAAACACGCTCTCATTGCCTTCTGGCGAGATATTCCACAAGGAACATTGGCAAACCTGGTCCATGGAATGTCACGTCAAGTACATGACATTGAGCTGGCAAAGGGTGGATACACCAAATATTGAGTTGTGTTTTCTCAAGCAAGAGACTTGTCCGAGCATGTCACAGTGAGAGTTCAAGTTTTCGTTTTAACAATAAAGTTTGCTAGTGTAGTCTCATTTTGTGATATAACGATACCGCAAAAAGTGTTGCAATTGTGTGATCCTCCCATTGTAATGCGCTTCTTCAGGTAATTCTTTGTTTAATTGACAAACTGTGTGATGTAAACATCAAAGGAAATTTGTATTTTTCAATTAAATTCTACTGAGCACTACTCCAGAACAATAAACCTGTTCCTAATATGATTGAAAACTGCATTTGATACAAAATAAAAATATTCCAAACTTTTGTCCATGACTGTATATATGTATTACCGCATATCCTTTTATTTCGAATCACCCTAAACCTTATTAGACTTTTATAATTGAGAAGCTTGTTATTTAATTTGAATAAATATATCGAGGGTTGACAAACAGAAGGCCTTAACTCAAAAAGTGCCTTGTTGAGAAAAATGAGTAAAGTAATATTTTGCATATGAGATGTATTATTGTGCTATAGATGCAATTGGAAGTTGAATTGAGTTAAGGCTTTATGATTTTAAGAATCTGTGGTATTACAGATTATTTTGGTACCAAAATCTCAAAATGGCCAAAAGTGAGTTAAGGCCTTCTGTTTGTCAACCCTCGATATATACGTTTCTTACAGGTTTTTCATGTATAGGTGCGACGTTTGCAATAGGTTTATTATCATCATATTTCACCACTGATTACGCAGTTGCTCTGAATATTGTTTCCACTGGATTTCCACTCGGTATCATAACCTTTGCGCCAATAACTCAATATTTAGTTGACACTTATGGTTGGAGAGGAGCCATGATTCTACTTGGTGGACTAAACCTGCACTACGTGGCAGCAGCAACACTACTCAAGCCTATGAAAGCTTGCCGAAGTATCCACAATCCAGCATTCTACGGTAGCTTATTGAGATCATTAAAAGATAACACTCAGGACTTCACCTTGGATATTTTCTTCAAAGACATCTTTAATCGCTCTTTATTAACAAACAGGGCGTTTCTAGTTGTTCTTATTGTTCACGCTATTTGTGGGTATTGTCAAAATGGTTGGGTTGTATACTTGGTATCATTTGGCCAAAGTAAAGGTTTGACGCCTAAGGCAGCCACTGTGACGGCTTCCATTAGTGGTATGGGAGCATTCTTTATCAGAATAACATTGGCAGTGTTACAGGGTAAGACATCTTCCAGACTGCTTTTATATATCGGATCTATTATAGTTACTGTGTGCTATGAGGCGATGTTCTTTGTGGCCTCTTTTGTTGCTTTATCTTCGCTTAGTTTTGTACTTGGCGTAGGTATTGGTATGGTTGGATCGCAAATTTATGTCGCCGGTAATGACTCCATCAAAGCAGATGAAGGTGTAATTGCAGTTGCTTGGATGCATTTGTCCCTCGGCATTGGTTATATCAGTAATGGATTTATCACAGGTGAGAAAATCATACTTATTTTTGTGTTACTGTTGCTTGGTTAAACAGTACAATCTTTTGTTTTAAAGTCATATTGACAGTTATTACCACTTAACAATGCTATCATCATGATCATCATGAGGCACAATACACTATACACTGTAAATTGGCCAGAACACATGGAACGCGTTCATTAATGTAATGGTTTTTAACACATGACACGTGTTCAACTTATTTAAAGAACACTAGTGTGAACACCTGAGACGTGTTCATAAGATACAGTTGAACACATGACACATTTGTAATAAGTGTTCTAAATATTTCAGAACATCAGTGTTCAAACTACAAGAACACCAGTGTTCAAATGAAACAAAGAAATACATATGGACATTTTGAACACGTGTCAAGTGTTCAAAAGGTGCTACATATGTGTTCTAAGTTTCTATGTTGTCTATGTTGTCTTATTTTTCAAAATCAAATATTAATGTAACAATGTTTCCTTTTTGTGATACACGTTAAAAACGAGTTTGACCCGGCTTAAAGCCAAATCGTCAGTGCCGTCACTATCGTGCAGTAGAATGCAGTAGCTGCCATTTGCATTATTTCAATAAATAATTAACCAATAACACTAGCAAAAACACCCAACTACATGTAAATGTGATATCTTGGGGTTAGCTTAGTGGCCATCAGGCAAGTATACAGAACATCAACATTAATACCATGAGCATGATGAGGGGATTGTGCTGCAAACAAAAGGCAGCTATTACATTATACTACACTTACGATAGCCGACGAAATGCAAATTGCAACTCGAGGAAGGCAAATAATAATGTATTTGCCTCGTTTTTGTCTGTTATATTTGATATCCTTGTAGGCTTGATCTATGACATCAGCGGTGATTTTGGACTTGCATTAATCCAACTGGGTGCTGTGTCTTTTATGACGTGTTTGGTGTTGGGAGCAGAAGATTTGTGGAAGTATTTTGGACAGAAGTAGGATTTGATACAGAGACAAATATCAGAATGACCATGATGACTACTCGGATCCCAATTACTATTGCAATATGTTCCATAGTCAGCTCAACTCGGATCCCAATTGCTATTTAACGCTTTTCAATAGCGTCCCGTCGTCACTATATTTTAGTGTTTATAGTAGCTTGATGCAGTCGGATTGCATTAAAAGTGTGCATGTTATTGTTCATTTAAGTTCATAAACTGATTTTAATCAGTTTAAAAACTTTCAAACTTTTGATCCAATGTTAAGAAAATGATTCCTACCTCGGACTTTTCAGAAAGATACTCTTCTTTCATTAGCGAGGTTGTCACTGTAATGTTTATCATCAAATCGTGACCTTATGTCCTTAGACTTGATGACTCTTGGAAGTTTTAACATGCCCCCTGCAAATCAAAGTTCACTTTTATTGAAGCAATTTTTAATGGAAAAAAAGAAGGTGGATGGGGAACGAGAGTGTGTGGGAGGGGGGTGTAAGTGGAGGGAGAAAGAAAAACAGATGGGAGAGAGCATTGGAAGTGAAAAGGAAAGGGGTGGAGAGCTCGAGATAGAGGAGATATCGAATGTGGGGGGAGAAGCAGACACTTAATTAAGGAAGAGGAGGTTATATAGGTGGGGGAGAGGGGAGCCTAGATAAAAGGTATGGGTTGTGCTTACCGGGGATAATAAACTAATTCATAATCAAATCATCTCCATGCACCGTTAATGTTTCATACAAACAAACAAAGCCCCACCCCACCTCACAATATACGCGTATAATTTCTAGGCCTAGAACTCGGGGTGTAATTATACGGTGACATGAAAGTATGCCACCTACAACAAAGAGCATCAACTGTCGCCCCCGTTGATAGATATCCGATAATGAATATACATGTTAGCACACTAGGCTATTATATACGTATGGTTGCATACCCTATACTGTATCCTCCCAGCATAAAAGTGTTATGATTGCAGACCAGATCTGCTCTACTTTTTAATGATGATTTTTGGTTTCTGAACAAAATAGCATGTATAGCATGTACAATTGGTACATGCTATACTGTCTGTGATTAAATCTTTGGAATCAGCAATATAAGGTGGCCATAATACACCAAATTCCATAGTTCTAGAGGATGTAATTATGGATATATTAACAGCTCAACATGCGCTTTCGTGTCGTGATGCGTAAATTTGTCAGATATTCCCCATTTTCCAAGTGAATTGTGAACCTCAAGATATGTTTCAAATTGTCCAATTTTTCACCAGGCTACATATTTCATGTCTAAGCAAGTTTATTATAACGCCACAAAAATCATATATTTTTTTCACTCCACCCTACCATAGACTCTACAAAAAAAACCTACTCTGCATGCTCGCGAATATTTATTAACATCGCCCTCTATTACATGTATAGACGACTTTAGAGAAAAAGTGTAACAACTGGAGTGTGAATCAGGGAACTTCGATATCCTGGAATTAGACTGAAAAGGGTTACGATTCACACAAGTGGTATATCATCTCTATGACCTGGCATGCTTGGGGACGCACCATTTGATATCGGGGGGGGCTTGGTAGGGTTTTTTTTTGGAAAAAATGTTCCACCACCTCAGACCAAAAAGGAAAAAAAAATGATTTGGTGTTAAGGATGAAAAAAATATATATTTAATTAAAATTTAATCTTTTTGGGAAACAAATGTGCACCTTCAATACGAGAGGTCAAATTTTTTTAATGATCGTCGGCTTTTCCTCCAAGCTACATACACTTGAAGTACATATCATTAGATTAATTAAATTTACTTCGAGGACTGTTAAATATCAAAAATAAAAAATATCAAACTTCAATAATTTGCCATAAAATTTGTATTATATCACGGATTTCAACAAATCAAAATTATTTGATATCAGAAGGCCATTTCTCGTATTCAGAATATAATTTGATATGTCTGATGTGTTCTCATGTACCAGAATAAATACTGTGTAAACGTGGCTATCCGAGCCCTTAAGTGATAATACCATTATACAAATCCATGTAAAATGAATTATATTTACTCTTAAGGGTTCGGTCACCCACCTTTACACAATATTTTTGTAGGACCTGAGAGCACATCAGACACACCAAATTGTATTCTGAATACAAGGAATGTCCTTCTGATATCTAATAATGTTGATTTCTTTTTAAATTCGCAATATAATATACCTACATTTTATGGCAAATTATTAATAATTCACATTTTTGACATTTAACAATCTTCGCAGTAAACTTTATAAATTTAATGATGTACTTAAAGTGTATGTATCTGGGAGGAAAAGCCGACCATCATATGAAAATATTGACCTTTCCTATTGAAGATATATACATGAAGTTTCCAAAAAGACTAAAACTGTTTAAATTGTTGGTTTTGTTTAGAAGATTCCTCGAATTTACATTCAATGTACTCTAGGGTATCATAAAGGTTTATATGGACAGCTAGCCCCACTTTATTTTAAATTTTGAAATAAAATCAACCCAAAGTATGAGCAAAACCAGATTTCCTTGAATTCAGTCTTTACAGTAACAAAATGGTTTCAACGAATTATGGTCCGCATACCAAAGATGGCCGGTGCCCCCTATAGCTGATCAAGTGTAACATACATTGCGAAGGAAAAGAGAGCAACAGAAATAACAATTAAGACGTCAGAATTGTTGGGTCAAAACCCAACCTGGTTGCATATGAACAACCCTTTTATTGGATAAAATATCACTTTATTGTTGGGTAATATTAAATATTTTGTGCTTATTTTTGGGTAAAGTTTACCAAATAATAAGTTAAATTATTTCAATATTACCCAACAAAAGAGTGATATTTTACTCAACTGAGGGTTGTCCATTATGGTACCCGTGCAGGGGTGGGTTAAGTTTTATACCCAGCCGATTTATATGTGGCGCACACAGTGGTGTTTTAATGCTGCCTATTTTGATTCAATATACGTTATATGATTCCAAACATAATGAAAAACATGTAAAATCTGTTTCAGGGCCGGATTTACCATTGGGTCAGATGGACGGGAAAGAACAGAACCTGCTAAAAAGATAGAGTCTCTTTGATATTTTCATACATTTGTGGGGAGGGTAGAGGGGTAAAAGGTTGGAATAAAATCCTTTATTACATGTCGAAATATTTTCTGGTGTAGGAAAAAAGGATGTACATTGCAGATTTAGTACTGACTTTATTCCTTTGCGGAATAAAAATTAACTTTTCCGGTATGTAATAAAAATATTTTTAACTTTATTTTGTTCTAAAAATATGAATAAAGTGCCCTTACATAATTTCAATTTCTGAAATGAATAAAGTTCCTATAAAAGGGAAAGGTCCATTTTTGATTATTTCTCGAGGTTGGTCTGGTCTGGACAGTAGACATAAAAATAGGCAATTTGCGTGCTGCATGTCCTTTTCAATTTCTCAGGAACAGGAAAGTTTATTAAATAAATAAAAATTTTGGTATTTTCACACCTTACTGTCTACTGAAGATAGAAGACAAAATAATAAACATAAATAATTGGTTTCCTCCCAATTTCTTGAATTAAAACTGACAGAATGTTCTTTGGGCGCATGAGGGAAAATGTGTGGGTGTGTGTACATGGGGGGGGGAGATGGGTGGTGCCTGACCAAAGAGTTTATTTTGGTATTCTCATACCTATTATACAAACGTTTTTGGAAACCTCTTATTAAGAAGCATGCTATCTACTCAAGATAGCAAAATATGAAAATTGAAAGGACATATTATTACTATCTTTTCAAATCCTCAAACATGTCAAATGGGGCATGATCAAGGAAGTTTGTTTTCATACCTTTTATCAACTTGTTTTGTAAAAAAAAAAATGTATGATGCATGCTGTCTACTGGTTAGATTGGTAATTCGATAGTGTTCCAGAACCAGAAAGCTTAAATCGATTTAATAACAACATTTCATGTTACACTGTAAATTCAAGGTAATTCGATAGGGTAATTCGGTCCTGGTACTTTTCACAGTGCATTAGGCCTACAATGCCTAGTAAATTGCTTTTGTTGGTTGTTTTATTCGAAAGTTCTTATTCAAAAATGTAGAAAATAAAGACAAATCTATTCTGCTGCGAAACGTTAGCATAACCATTATAAAAGATGTTTAGAAAAGAAAATGTACTATGCATATGTGTGGGCATGATAAATTAACCATGTTGACCATTTTACACCCGATCAGCTGATGACGAAAATATAAGAGAAATATGGTACACTCAACTTCCTTAGTGATCTCTAATAGTCATCAACATCAACAATATCTCTCTTTCATCGAATAATACCATCGAGAACAAGTCATTCACAAATTTGTAGACTTGATATTCACCTGATTGTAGCAACAAAACCACTTGGTTTATATCTTATAGGTTATGCGATGCTAGATAAAAACAAACAATATGGTTCGCCTGGGGCCGGTAAGTCGTCGATCCAGCAAAGAGCAGGTTTGATACGACGAAATAGGCGCTCTCTCGTCAGAAAGTCGGCACGCACGCGACAGTCTCGCGACACTCACCGTAGCTTACCTCTAAGGTATGGTCCTAATTTCATTCCAATTGGAAACTAATTAAAATTTAAGTGATCAACCGACCTTACTAAATGGACAAGTTGTCTACTATGAAATCCACCTCACCGTTCTGGTAAGTGCATCTTCATTTTTGTATTATTTCTTTTGCTTTTTTAATGCTTGTTTACTAAAGGAAGCAACTTATAATTTGTTCAGGTTTGATGTTTCTTAACTGTCAATATTAAGAGTGACATTATTTTATATATCATTGCCACGTGTGTGCTTACAAACCTATATATTAAGATCAGATCCTATTTAGGATAAAACCAATTCAAAGGAAAGCCTAACAATAGCATGTATCCTAAGGCTTGCTTCATGCCGCTTGGAATTAGGTGGTGCATGGATATTTTTTATCAAGAGATCTTATCAAAAAGGCGTTAGTACCAATAAAGCATACACGATACCTATGCTACAATTTTACAATATTTTGCAAATATGCAATGCTAATATAAAAATTATTGTAGCCCAACGCGTATTTATAGGACCGTATATATTTATTGTAGACCATCGCTAAACCATTGCCTTAAAAATAACAAAATGACGAAACTTGTATTTGATAACAAGCATTTTCGTGAAAAGCAAATCAATTTATCACCATTTCAATACTCGATATGACATTCTGAAATTATTAAATCGATTAAAATAAATGTTACATAATTATGGAATACCCTGTATATATCTGGGTATACCTGGGATGCACATCCCTGGGTATTTGGGTGCTGTATTGACCTAATTTATAATACTGGAGTTGAGTTTGTCCTATACTTTCAATTTACAAATTGATCTTAAGATTTCTTGATATCTACCTATTTTCTATTGCGTTTATAAGTAAAATCATTATCATGAATTGATTCCGTCTTTCACATTTTAAATGAAATAGAGCCTAAAAAGTATCAAATTGTAATTTATTTCAAATTATGCTCTAGAAACACAATTCCTAGATACTGAAATCTATCTATGAAACATCGTTGCTCTCATCACTCCGGGCTCAGCTCAGACTATCGGGGTCATCAACATTGTATCAGAAATAAGTAATGATCATTTAAATGAAAAAGCAAATTATTTCAATTTTCTATCACAAATTATGATAAAATGCAAATCTTGAGTATGATGGTATACCATTTTAAAGGATGTGTCAGTTAAAACTGATGTTGGGTATGGTTTGCATACAGATCTTCTTTACACAGTGCTCTTTCCCAGGGTAATATAATTCGTCTATGGGGATTTGCACACCATTCTCTTCATTCTACAAATTAGATAGTTAAAATTTATTGGTTTTGATTTGATTTTTTAACGTGCATGCATTGTGTAATTTCCTTTTTTATAGTTATAGATAATTGTCTATAAATTTTCAGGGATACATTCTTTTCGCTGTGCTTGGCTCACGATTTTATTAAGGGGTGTACTAGACTTAAAAACTGATGTTGGATATGGTGGTATGGGGACTGGATCATTTGACCGGAAGTTGCAACGAGCGTTGACCTCCACCGGTCAGAT